>NC_079547.1:21383534-21688415 GCF_015846415.1 Triplophysa dalaica | reverse complement strand
TTTTTATCTTTTTAATTAATGCTAGCTGAAAAATATGAATTGCAAGAAACCTGGACAGGCAAGGTCGTAGTCATGACAACAGTCCAACGTCGTCTTGCATGCCTGGTCGCAGTAACATTCCCCATATGAGGGATCTTCTCTCCAGCCTTCAGTAACACAAGAACGATTTTGTCCAACGCAACAGAGTCCCGCGTCCTGACAGCCTCCGTTGCACTGGGACACCAGCGATACCAGCAGTACAAGATAAAAAACTATCCACGAGAGACTAGAGCTGCACGCTGCCATGATAATGGCCAGTCTGAATACGAGACTTCCCTTATCTGAGGAACTCATGCATAAAATTGACTCCTATATGTTCCGGCACCTCTGAGCTGGATCGTTTGTTGGCCCAGTTTGTTATGGCACGCTTTCTTTCTCTTTGGTAAGGTTACTTATGAAAGTTTGTGCTTTTATATGACAACGCATTCACATGCCTATACAAATGACAAGCGGTTATTCGGCCATCAAATCATATACATTTATTATATTGAAATATAGGGATGGTTTGCATGTAAAGTTTGGCTCTGTGATTCATCAGGGCTGTTGTCTTTGTAGTGGAGGAGCCTCTTCTGTGTTTCCTTAACTGGGCAGCACTGCCCATTGATGCTGAAACATGTGAAAAGAGAGGATTACATTCATATAGCTAGAGGCTATTCATGCACAAAGAGCAATACCATAGGCACTGCTGTATTGTCCATCCCTGATATACATATTCCCGTGCAGAATTTCTCAAATATGATTAAGTGTTTTTAATTTACAGTCTAATAAAATGCATTAAAAGTATGAATCTGAAAAATGAATGAAGATAATAGATAAGATCATCTTGATTTGGGTAAACTTGATGAGAAAGTTTTTTTATTGCAAATCTGAGGTGAAGATGTGGAGACCTCTTCTAAAACTCTAATGGAGACATTTGTGAGATTTCTCCTCAGTAAAAATATCTGAAATGCAGGCGACTCCTCCAAAAGTTTGAATGTGCTCTCTATTTTATCGCAACACTGTGTATATTTAAAGAGACAGTTAGGTGGACATGTGTTATTCCTTTATGTCATTCTGGGCTCCTGTCTGCGGGCTGTCAAAGGCCCTATTCCAAACCCATAGAGGGTTGACTGATGCTAATAAGAGATTTAATAGAGGCACTGGGATATCTTTTCACCCTGGAGTTCACTAAATATGGTGTGGACGAGGTGTTGTGGGACACCAATGGACAATCTAATGAGGATACGAGCATACGCAATGGACATGGTCTACTTGCTGAAGAATGAGAAAAAATCCTTACACGTTGATAATAATGAACATTTCACATTCCTCCAACCTTCGAAGGAACATGTGCATTACTGAAAAAGGGAGCAAAGATGTCTTCGCTGCTCTTTTGAATGATCTTCTTCATAGTCGTCTGAGAGGCGTTGTTTTAAATGAGAAGTAGGCCATACAACCATAATGTGCTCACACGAGCTTGGGATATAAAGCAGTATTTATCTGACTCTCTGCTACTTTGGGTCTTTGTGGCCACTTAGCATAAAGTTGCTTACTAAAGCCTGACAAACACAGTAACTTGGTTAATTTAAAAGGTGTTGCTTTATCAGCAAGACTGACTAACAAACAATATTGCCAAATCATTAAAGCAGAGGTAACATGCTATTTCATGCATTCCGACTTATTTTCACTGTTAAACTTGTTGTCTTCTCAAGCTCAACATGTCAAAAAACGAGTTGAACATATGACGTAGTATTTCTGTGCTTGATTCACTCCCCCAGGGTTCGGAAAGTTTGGAACATAGATTACCTGTTTCCTAACCAGGGTACTTAGTCCCTTATTGGACAATTCTCCCTGAAAAGTACGCCCGCTCATCATCCAGCGAGCGAAAGAGCACGCCCATCAATGCCGCTTCAATCGGCTGACGGAAGTTTTGTTGTGTTTGTTTGTTCACTGCATTTGGGTGATGAATGTTATATAAACAGTGGATATAACGTTATATCTCGAGATCATTTGAAACTGCTCTCATGATCTCAAGATGGAGCGGTCCCAGCACTAAAAGATTACTAAAGTCATATGTCTGTGTTTTGTTGGCAATTGGCATGTTGTGCATTATTTAAACAACACAAACTTGTAGTGAATCAACAGTTATGCAGTGATAATGCAAAAGTGTATTGTGTACTGCCCTCTTCACGCCTCCAGGAGCCTTTCTTTTCTGTAAATAAGCATACAGCTGTATCTGTCTTAAATAAATGTTATCTGACTAAATACTCTTCGGAGATATGAAGTATGCAGTAGTACTCTATAGGTACTCAAGATTTATATAAGATATAAATTTATATTTATATCATCTTGTACACAGAACAAAGAACCATATACTGTACAAGTAAAGTAAAGTAAAGAAACATTTGAACATTATATATTATAAATTACAAAAGACGCTCATTAAACATTTAATGAGACATTGATTTCTTTTCATACTTCACAGACTACAATTTCTTGTGAAAACCAGTGTGTGCTGTAAAGGAGAGAGGAATGTTGCTCTACAGGAAGAGAGACTTTATATGCGTTAGCACACGTGATTTCAAAGAGATAACAAACACACAATAAGGTTAGGTTCGGTTAGGTTTAATCACATTGTGAAGACTTCACCGCATTATGACCTTAGAATGCCAGGATTGACTGATTTAAATCAAGTATTCCAAACAGCCCAAGTCACTTTGTCGCAAGTGATGAACTGTTTGATAATGAAATAAATTAAATACTCAATTCAACAAAATGACATGCTGTGTTGCAAAAACATTTTAGCTTAATGTGATGAAAATAAATGCTATAAAACATATATGCGTTGAGCAATATCTATGTTATGTTCTGAAAGCACAAAAATGGAATGCAAGCCTAACTGGAATCTTGTTTATCAGTAATACTTCGATGATGGCATCATTTTGAAGGCACATACAGTGAGAAATTCAAGGGCAAAACTACAAATAATAAATAAAACAGTAAACTAATCAACTGTTTAAAAAGAGCTTTAACTTTAAATCAAATCACAAACCGATCTAACAAAGGAAAGTTTTTCTATAAATACTGAAACATTGCTAAATTGTGTTAGGATGGTTGTTCTGGGACAACGCGGTCTCATGGAAATACATGACACAAAATTGACTTTAGGTCATGGACACAATTGTTCCCCTTTTCCCTTTGTGTCACTCAGCACGACCTTTGATTTGATGTCATTTCAATATGAAGTCTCTTTCATATCCTGTTTAGTTTAGGCTGTATACAACCAAGGAAAAAAATTCGGATTTCAAAATGTACTATTTGGTATATATGATAATAGATAAACAGGAATTTGTACATATTTTAAGCAGGTGGCTCATTTGTATAAATTCTAGTTTAATTTGCCTTTGCACCTTTGACATTATGCTTTAGGATGGGGTATGGGGTGGCTTAGCCACCTCGTAAAATATGACCAAATTTCCCTGATATCAGGTTATAAATATATACAGTATATGTTTACAAATGGAATGTATATTGAAAGTTGTGTCGAGTGACAAAGAATAAGGTTGTGCTGACTGAAATGGACATTTGTGTCCAAGAACACAAATCAATAGATTATGAATTTCGTGATTATGTCACAAACTTCCGTGAGGCTACAATTCATCCATTTATTTCTTATTCTTCTGAAATTTTGTCACAGTCAGAGTTGGCCACAAACATCTCAAATCAAAATAATGGTGTAAGAAATATATTTGATTACATGTAGTTTGAAAAAACAACGTAATTTGAAAACATAAAAAAAGACAACGTTTTATTTATTTTCGTTTTGCATCTACATAATAGAGCTTAAATGTTTTGCATTCCTACTGGTGTCAGTCAAAACATGTTATCAGTTTGTAATCACATGTCATGATGCATTAAAAAACTGAGGAAACTTCCTGCTAAGCAGTTTAATCCACAGCAGGTGCAACGTTGTGCTGGATGGAGGTATCAGAGGTAATCTTAATTCAATTTAAATTTAAGTTTGACTTTATACATTGAATTAACAGCATTTATTGTGACTATTAAGACTAATAAAGCTCCTTTTGCTTACAGAATTTATCTTTGGATTGGTAATGATAGGAATCATGGGCATTTCTCAACATCTTCTGGTGTTCATTTCAGTTTTGTCTCTGGGTAAGCTTTTGTCCATCATAGGTTTTAATAACAGTATTAATGTGGAAGAGATTTAAAAAATGAACAAATGTCTTTTTCTAACAGCCGGTGCACAAACATCACTAGAAGGTAGTTATTGATCTTTAATGAAAACCAGTTCTAAAAACTGATCAAATTATAATCAGACTTAATTTGTCCTGGAAACAGAGTCATCTGGCACTCGGTCATATTCACTAGTTGCATATGTGTAAAAAGTTTTTGAATTTATTTTATGTTTGTATGCGTATGTCAACGATGCTACGACAGATACTACCTCCACTACTGTTTCTGGTATATTATGATAAACACACCTGGTTCAACAGGTGATACAACTTTCAATGTGGCCATTTCTAAATAGTGGGTGTTACTGTTTGATTTCCTTAAAGTCATGGTCACACAAAGGTCTGTGTATGTATATTGTAATTACAAACATACTACAGTTTTTCAAAGGTATTAAAATATGAAACAGTATATGCCGTTCTACGTCAGTAACATCGGCATTGCATGCTCTCGTGGTCATGCATTGAGAACTTATGAGGAAGAGAGGAATTTGCAGAATAAAGTTGTTATTTTGGTCTCAATGTGCAAATTAGTATATTCGTCACCTCATTATATTTTAAAATACTGCCCATTGTGTGAATGCCATTTTTCTGTCAGCAACCATCACACCGACAAACAGTGAAGTGACATCAGGCAGTGGTGCTACAAGTAATGTGACCTCCACCACTGTTACTGGTATGTTATATTATATTCACAATCAGACTTTAGGAAAGATATTGGCAAAATAGTCCATGTGACTACAGTGGTTCAACCTGTCTGAAGCGACCAGAATAGTATTTGTGTGCAATATGACAAAAATAACAGTGACATGAGGTCCTGGGTCTCCAGGTGACAAAACCTTCAATGTGGCCATTTATGAATATTGAAATTAAAATATGAAATAGGATCTTGTATTTTAAATAAGTATTTTAACATCACTGTGTATATTTTTTCTTTAAGCAACCAACACAACAACAAGCAGTGCAGTGACATCAGCCAGTGATGCTACAAGTGATATAACCTCCACTACTGTTTCTGGTATGTTATATTATACTAGCAATCATAAAATAAACAGAAAAACTGTTTTTATACAGAAAAACAGTAAAAATAACAGGTTTTACAGTGAGGTCCGTAATCTTGATCAAGGTCATATTCCCTAGAAATTATTCCCACTGGTACTTTTGTTTCTTCAGCATATTTTGGAAAATAATTATGAATTGTTTTGAATGATGCCATAATAGGCTGGCCAAAAGTAGCTATAGTTCGCGATGCATTGTAATAATATGAATCGCAAGTCAATTAATGTCAAACACTTTGAAGACACATTAAAAAGCTCTCCGTGTTATGATTTTGCAAGGAGAAGAAACCAAGTGCAGGCAGGTACGGCTGAAGGTTAAACAGGTTTATTAAAAGACAAAAACAGGATAAAACAAACACCCACAAGGGGAAACAAGGACTGGGCTAAATAATTTTATATTGACAACTAAAACAAAGCTTGACATAACGTCACACTAAAACAGAAAAGGCAAGGTCCAAATACCATTTTACAGGAAAGGCACGACAAGACTGAGGCACGGTACTAAACGAACAAGCACAGGACAACGAAACATTAGGACTATTTAAAGGGGAAAAAGACAAAGGATAATTAATAGGGACCAGGTGACAGGGATTAAATACTCAGGGAAAGTTAACAAGGAAATGAGATGGTGGGAAACACAGACAAGACATGAGAAAGCACATGGCCAGCCAATGTATACACAAAGCCATGTCCTTCTCACACAACACCCTAAGGCTATGCCATGACTCCGCTGCAAAACCAAGAATAAACATGATATGATAGCGGAATCATGACATTCGGTAACGGTGGTTGTATGCGTTTATTCTATCAGCAGCCATCACACCAACAAGCAGTGCAGTGACATCAGGCAGTGGTGCTACAACTGGAACAACCTCCACTACTGTTTCTGGTATGTTGTATTATACTCACAATCAGACTTTAGGAAAGATTTTGGCAAAATAGTCCATGTGACTACAGTGATTCAAACTTTCTGAAGCGACCATAATAATCATTATGCAGAATAAAACAAAAATAACAGTGACGTGAGGTCCTGGCAGGTGATAAAACCTTCAATGTGGCCATTTAAGAAGATTGGAATTAAAAAATAAAATAGGATCTTGTATTTTAACATCACTGTGCATATTTTTTTTCAGCAACCACAACACCAACAAGCAGTGCAGTGACATCAGTCAGTGGTGCTACAACTGGTATAACCTCCACTACTGTTTCTGGAAGTTTATATAATACCTACAATCAGACTTTAGGAAAGAGATTCAAGCTGTCTAAAGCGACCTGAATAGTTTTTATGCACAATAAAACAAAAATGACAGTGACATGAGGTCCTGGCAGGTGATAAAACCTTCAATGTGGCCATTTATGAAGATTAGAATTAAAAAATAAAATCTTGTATTTTAACACAACTGTGCATATTTATTCTTTCAGCAACCACCACACCAACAAGCAGTGCAGTGACATCAGGCAGTGGTGCTACAACTGGAACAACCTCCACTACTGTTTCTGGTATGTTGTATTATACTCACAATCAGACTTTATTAAAGATTTTGGAGAAATATTCCATGTGACTACAGTGATTCAAACTGTCTGAAGCGACCAGAACAGTTTTTGTGTGCTATAAAACAAAAATGACAGTGACATCAGGTCTTGGGTCCCCAGGCGACAAAACCTTCAATGTGGCCATTTGTGAAGATTATAATAAAAAATTAGTGGAGAAGGTGGTCTAGTGGGTTAAACCACTGAACTGGTAAATCAAAAGGTTGCTGGTTCGATCCCAGCAGCCACCACCAGTATGTCCTTGAGCAAGACACTATAATCCATGCTGCTCCAGGGGATTGTCCATGTAATAAGTGCACTGTAAGTCGCTTTGGATAAAAGCGTCTGCCAAATGACTTAATGTAAATGTTAATGTAAAAATTAAATAGGATTTTGTATTTTAATAAGATATTTTTTTTCAGCAACCACAACATCAACAAGCAGTGCAGTGACATCAGGGATTGCATCTACAACTGATATAACCTCCACTACTGTTACTGGTATGTTATATTATATTCACAATCAGACTTTAGGAAAGATATTGGCAAAATAGTCCATGTGATTACAGTGGTTCAACCTGTCTGAAGCGACCAGAATAATCATTATGCAGAATAAAACAAAAATAACAGTGACATGAGGTCCTGGCAGGTGATAAAACCTTCAATGTGGCCATTTATGAAGATTGGAATTAAAAAATAAAATCTTGTATTTTAACACAACTGTGCATATTTATTCTTTCAGCAACCACCACACCAACAAGCAGTGCAGTGACATCAGGCAGTGGTGCTACAACTGGAACAACCTCCACTACTGTTTCTGGTATGTTGTATTATACTCACAATCAAACTTTAGGAAAGATATTGGCAAAATAGTCCATGTGACTACAGTGGTTCAAACTTTCTGAAGCAACCAGAATAGTTTTTATGCACAATAAAACAAAAATGACAGTGATGTGAGGTCCTGGCAGATGATAAAAACTCCAATGTGGCCATTTATGAAGATTGGAATTAAAAAATAAAATAGGATCTTGTATTTTAACATCACTGTGCATATTTTTTTTCAGCAACCACAACACCAACAAGCAGTGCAGTGACATCAGGGATTGCATCTACAACTGGTACAACCTCCACTACTGTTTCTGGTATATTATATAATACCTACAATCAGACTTTAGGAAAGAGTTTCAAGCTGTCTGAAGTGACCAGAATAGTTTTTATGCACAATAAAACAAAAATAACAGTGACATGAGGTCCTGGCAGGTGATAAAAACTTCAATGTGGCCGTTTATGAAGATTGGAATAAAAAAAAAAATGTTTGTATTTTAACACAACTGTGCATATTTATTCTTTCAGCAGCCGTCACACCAACAAGCAGTGCAGTGACATCAGGCAGTGGTGCTACAACTGGAACAACCTCCACTACTGTTTCTGGTATGTTGTATTATACTCACAATCAGACTTTAGGAAAGATTTTGGAAAAATATTCCATGTGACTACAGTGATTCAAACTGTCTGAAGCGACCAGAACAGTTTTTGTGTGCAAATTAAACAAAAATGACAGTGAAATCAGGTCTTGGGTCCCCAGGCAACAAAACCTTCAATGTGGCCATTTATGAAGATTATAATTAAAAAATTAGTGGAGAAGGTGGTCTAGTGGGTTAAACCACGGAACTGGTAAATCAAAAGGTTGCTGGTTCGATCCCAGCAGCCACCACCAGTATGTCCTTGAGCAAGACACTATACTCCATGCTGCTCCAGGGGATTGTCCATGTAATAAGTGCACTGTAAGTCGCTTTGGATAAAAGCGTCTGCCAAATGACTTAATGTAAATGTTAATGTAAAAAGTAAATAGGATTTTGTATTTTAATAAGATATTTTGATATCACTGTGCATATTTTTTTTTCAGCAACCACAACACCAACAAGCAGTGCAGTGACGTCAGGGATTGCATCTACAACTGGTACAACCTCCACTACTGTATCTGGTATGTTATATAATACCTACAATCAGACTTTAGGAAAGAGTTTCAAGCTGTCTAAAGCGACCAGAATAGTTTTTTATGCACAATAAAACAAAAATGACAGTGACCTGAGGTCCTGGCAGGTGATAAAAACTTCAATGTGGCCATTTATGAAGATTGGATTTTAAAAATAAAATACGATCTTGTTTTTAGAAAAGTATTTTAACATCACTGTGCATATTTATTCTTTCAGCAGCCGTCACACCAACAAGCAGTGCAGTGACATCAGGCAGTGGTGCTACAACTGGAACAACCTCCACTACTGTTTCTGGTATGTTGTATTATACTCACAATCAGACTTTAGGAAAGATATTGGCAAAATAGTCCATGTGACTACAGTGATTCAAACTGTCTGAAGCGACAGGAATAGTTTTTGTGTGCAATAAAAAAAAATGACAGTGACATCAGTTCTTGGTTCCTCCATGTGACAAAACCTTCAATGTGGCCATTTAGGAAGATTATAATAAAAAAATGTAAATAGGATCTTCTATTTTAAAGAAATATTTTAACATCATTGTGCATTTTTTTTTAGCAACCACCACACCAACTATCACACCAACAAGCAGTGCAGTGACGTCAGGGATTTCATCTACAACTGGTATAACTTCAACTACTGTTTCTGGTATGTTATATAATACCTACAATCAGACTTTAGGAAAGAGTTTCAAACTTTCTGAAGCAACCAGAATAGTTTTTATGCAGCATAAAACAAAAATGACAGTGACATGAGGTCCTGGCAGGTGATAAAACCATCAATGTGGCCATTTATGAAGATTGGAATAAAATAATATATATGATCTTCTATTTTAAATAAGTATTTTAACACCACTGTGCATATTTATTCTTTCAGTAACCACCACACCAACAAGCAGTGCAGTGACGTCAGGGATTGAATCTACTACTGTTACTGGTATGTTATATTATACTCACAATCAAACTTTAGGAAAGATATTGGCAAAATACTCCATGTGACTAGAGTTGTTCAAAATTTCTGAAGCATCCAGAATAGTTTTTTATGCACAATAAAACAAAAATGACAGTGATGTGAGGTCCTGGCAGTTGATAAAAACTTCAATGTGGCCATTTAGGAAGATTGGGATTAAAAATAAAATCTTGTATTTAAACACAACTGTGCATATTTATTCTATCAGCAGCCGTCACACCAACAAGCAGTGCAGTGACATCAGGCAGTGGTGCTACAACTGGAACAACCTCCACTACTGTTACTGGTATGTTGTATTATACTCACAATCAGACTTTAGGAAAGATTTTGGCAAAATAGTCCATGTGACTACATTGGTTAAACCTGTCTGAAGCGACCATAATAATCATTATGCAGAATAAAACAAAAATGACAGTGACATCAGGTCCTGGAAGGTGACAAAACCTTCAATGTGGCCATTTAAGAAGATTGGAATTAAAAAATAAAATAGGATCTTGTATTTTAACATCACTGTGCATATTCTTTTTCAGCAACCACAACACCAACAAGCAGTGCAGTGACATCAGTCAGTGGTGCTACAACTGGTATAACCTCCACTACTGTTTCTGGAAGTTTATATAATACCTACAATCAGACTTTAGGAAAGAGTTTCAAGCTGTCTGAAGTGACCAGAATAGTTTTTATGCACAATAAAACAAAAATAACAGTGACATGAGGTCCTGGCAGGTGATAAAACCTTCAATGTGGCCATTTATGAAGATTGGAATTAAAAAATAAAATCTTGTATTTTAACAACTGTGCATATTTATTCTTTCAGCAACCACCACACCAACAAGCAGTGCAGTGACATCAGGCAGTGGTGCTACAACTGGAACAACCTCCACTACTGTTTCTGGTATGTTGTATTATACTCACAATCAGACTTTATTAAAGATTTTGGAAAAATATTCCATGTGACTACAGTGATTCAAACTGTCTGAAGCGACCAGAACAGTTTTTGTGTGCAATAAAACAAAAATGACAGTGACATCAGGTCTTGGGTCCCCAGGCGACAAAACCTTCAATGTGGCCATTTGTGAAGATTATAATTAAAAAATTAGTGGAGAAGGTGGTCTAGTGGGTTAAACCACGGAACTGGTAAATCAAAAGGTTGCTGGTTCGATCCCAGCAGCCACCACCAGTATGTCCTTGAGCAAGACACTATACTCCATGCTGCTCCAGGGGGATTGTCCCTGTAATAAGTGCACTGTAAGTCGCTTTGGATAAAAGCGTCTGCCAAATGACTTAATGTAAATGTTAATGTAAAAAGTAAATAGGATTTTGTATTTTAATAAGATATTTTTTTTTCAGCAACCACAACATCAACAAGCAGTGCAGTGACATCAGGGATTGCATCTACAACTGGTATAACCTCCACTACTGTTACTGGTATGTTATATTATATTCACAATCAGACTTTAGGAAAGATATTGGCAAAATAGTCCATGTGACTACAGTGGTTCAACCTGTCTGAAGCGACCAGAATAATCATTATGCAGAATAAAACAAAAATAACAGTGACATGAGGTCCTGGCAGGTGATAAAACCTTCAATGTGGCCATTTAAGAAGAATGGAATTAAAAAATAAAATAGGACCTTGTATTTTAACATCACTGTGCATATTTTTTTTCAGCAACCACAACACCAACAAGCAGTGCAGTGACATCAGGGATTGCATCTACAACTGGTATAACCTCCACTACTGTTTCTGGAAGTTTATATAATACCTACAATCAGACTTTAGGAAAGAGATTCAAGCTGTCTAAAGCGACCAGAATAGTTTTTATGCACAATAAAACAAAAATGACAGTGACTTGAGGTCCTGGCAGGTGATAAAACCTTCAATGTGGCCATTTATGAAGATTGGATTTTTAAAATAAAATCAGGATCTTGTTTTTTAGAAAAGTATTTTAACATCATTGTGCATATTTATTCTTTCAGCAGCCGTCACACCAACAAGCAGTGCAGTGACATCAGTCAGTGGTGCTACAACTGGAACAACCTCCACTACTGTTTCTGGTATGTTATATTATACTCACAATCAGACTTTAGGAAAGAGATTCAAGCTGTCTGAAGTGACCAGAATAGTTTTTATGCACAATAAAACAAAAATGACTGTGACCTGAGGTCCTGGCAGGTGATAAAAACTTCAATGTGGCCATTTATGAAGATTGGATTTTTAAAATAAAATCAGGATCTTGTTTTTTAGAAAAGTATTTTAACATCATTGTGCATATTTATTCTTTCAGCAGCCGTCACACCAACAAGCAGTGCAGTGACATCAGGCAGTGGTGCTACAACTGGAACAACCTCCACTACTGTTTCTGGTATGTTGTATTATACTCACAATCAGACTTTAGGAAAGATATTGGCAAAATAGTCCATGTGACTACAGTGATTCAAACTGTCTGAAGCGACAGGAATAGTTTTTGTGTGCAATAAAAAAAAATGACAGTGACATCAGTTCTTGGTTCCTCCATGTGACAAAACCTTTAAGGTGGCCATTTAGGAAGATTATAATAAAAAAATGTAAATAGGATCTTCTATTTTAAAGAAATATTTTAACATCATTGTGCATTTTTTTTTAGCAACCACCACACCAACTATCACACCAACAAGCAGTGCAGTGACGTCAGGGATTTCATCTACAACTGGTATAACTTCCACTACTGTTTCTGGTATGTTATATAATACCTACAATCAGACTTTAGGAAAGAGTTTCAAACTTTCTGAAGCAACCAGAATAGTTTTTATGCAGCATAAAACAAAAATGACAGTGACATGAGGTCCTGGCAGGTGATAAAACCATCAATGTGGCCATTTATGAAGATTGGAATAAAAAAATGTAAATAGGATCTTCTATTTTAAATAAGTATTTTAACACCACTGTGCATATTTATTCTTTCAGTAACCACCACACCAACAAGCAATGCAGTGACGTCAGGGATTGAATCTACTACTGTTACTGGTATGTTATATTATACTCACAATCAAACTTTAGGAAAGATATTGGCAAAATACTCCATGTGACTAGAGTTGTTCAAAATTTCTGAAGCATCCAGAATAGTTTTTTATGCACAATAAAACAAAAATGACAGTGATGTGAGGTCCTGGCAGTTGATAAAAACTTCAATGTGGCCATTTAGGAAGATTGGGATTAAAAATAAAATCTTGTATTTAAACACAACTGTGCATATTTATTCTATCAGCAGCCGTCACACCAACAAGCAGTGCAGTGACATCAGGCAGTGGTGCTACAACTGGAACAACCTCCACTACTGTTTCTGGTATGTTGTATTATACTCACAATCAGACTTTAGGAAAGATTTTGGCAAAATAGTCCATGTGACTACATTGGTTAAACCTGTCTGAAGCGACCATAATAATCATTATGCAGAATAAAACAAAAATGACAGTGACATCAGGTCCTGGAAGGTGACAAAACCTTCAATGTGGCCATTTAAGAAGATTGGAATTAAAAAATAAAATAGGATCTTGTATTTTAACATCACTGTGCATATTCTTTTTCAGCAACCACAACACCAACAAGCAGTGCAGTGACATCAGTCAGTGGTGCTACAACTGGTATAACCTCCACTACTGTTTCTGGAAGTTTATATAATACCTACAATCAGACTTTAGGAAAGAGTTTCAAGCTGTCTGAAGTGACCAGAATAGTTTTTATGCACAATAAAACAAAAATAACAGTGACATGAGGTCCTGGCAGGTGATAAAACCTTCAATGTGGCCATTTATGAAGATTAGAATTAAAAAATAAAATCTTGTATTTTAACACAACTGTGCATATTTATTCTTTCAGCAGCCGTCACACCAACAAGCAGTGCAGTGACATCAGGCAGTGGTGCTACAACTGGAACAACCTCCACTACTGTTTCTGGTATGTTGTATTATACTCACAATCAGACTTTATTAAAGATTTTGGAAAAATATTCCATGTGACTACAGTGATTCAAACTGTCTGAAGCGACCAGAACAGTTTTTGTGTGCAATAAAACAAAAATGACAGTGACATCAGGTCTTGGGTCCCCAGGCGACAAAACCTTCAATGTGGCCATTTGTGAAGATTATAATTAAAAAATTAGTGGAGAAGGTGGTCTAGTGGGTTAAACCACGGAACTGGTAAATCAAAAGGTTGCTGGTTCGATCCCAGCAGCCACCACCAGTATGTCCTTGAGCAAGACACTATACTCCATGCTGCTCCAGGGGGATTGTCCCTGTAATAAGTGCACTGTAAGTCGCTTTGGATAAAAGCGTCTGCCAAATGACTTAATGTAAATGTTAATGTAAAAAGTAAATAGGATTTTGTATTTTAATAAGATATTTTTTTTTCAGCAACCACAACATCAACAAGCAGTGCAGTGACATCAGGGATTGCATCTACAACTGGTATAACCTCCACTACTGTTACTGGTATGTTATATTATATTCACAATCAGACTTTAGGAAAGATATTGGCAAAATAGTCCATGTGACTACAGTGGTTCAACCTGTCTGAAGCGACCAGAATAATCATTATGCAGAATAAAACAAAAATAACAGTGACATGAGGTCCTGGCAGGTGATAAAACCTTCAATGTGGCCATTTAAGAAGATTGGAATTAAAAAATAAAATAGGACCTTGTATTTTAACATCACTGTGCATATTTTTTTTCAGCAACCACAACACCAACAAGCAGTGCAGTGACATCAGGGATTGCATCTACAACTGGTATAACCTCCACTACTGTTTCTGGAAGTTTATATAATACCTACAATCAGACTTTAGGAAAGAGTTTCAAGCTGTCTAAAGCGACCAGAATAGTTTTTATGCACAATAAAACAAAAATGACAGTGACATGAGGTCCTGGCAGGTGATAAAACCTTCAATGTGGCCAATTATGAAGATTGGATTTTTAAAATAAAATCAGGATCTTGTTTTTTAGAAAAGTATTTTAACATCATTGTGCATATTTATTCTTTCAGCAGCCGTCACACCAACAAGCAGTGCAGTGACATCAGGCAGTGGTGCTACAACTGGAACAACCTCCACTACTGTTTCTGGTATGTTATATTATACTCACAATCAGACTTTAGGAAAGATATTGGCAAAATAGTCCATGTGACTACAGTGATTCAAACTTTCTGAAACGACAGGAATAGTTTTTGTGTGCAATAAAAAAAAATGACAGTGACATCAGTTCTTGGTTCCTCCATGTGACAAAACCTTCAATGTGGCCATTTAGGAAGATTATAATTAAAAAATGTAAATAGGATCTTGTATTGTAATGAAATATTTTAACATCAATGTGCATTTTTTTTAGCAACCACCACACCAACAAGCAGTGCAGTGACATCAGCGATTGCATCTACAACTGGTATAACCTCCACTACTGTTTCTGGAAGTTTATATAATACCTAGAATCAGACTTTAGGAAAGAGATTCAAGCTGTCTGAAGCGACCAGAATAGTTTTTATGCACAATAAAAAAAAATGACAGTGACATGAAGTCCTGGCAGGTGATAAAACCTTCAATGTGGCCATTTATGAAGATTGGATTTTTAAAATAAAATCAGGATCTTGTTTTTTAGAAAAGTATTTTAACATCATTGTGCATATTTATTCTTTCAGCAGCCGTCACACCAACAAGCAGTGCAGTGACATCAGGCAGTGGTGCTACAACTGGAACAACCTCCACTACTGTTTCTGGTATGTTATATTATACTCACAATCAGACTTTAGGAAAGATATTGGCAAAATAGTCCATGTGACTACAGTGATTCAAACTTTCTGAAACGACAGGAATAGTTTTTGTGTGCAATAAAAAAAAATGACAGTGACATCAGTTCTTGGTTCCTCCATGTGACAAAACATTCAATGTGGCCATTTAGGAAGATTATAATTAAAAAATTTAAATAGGATCTTGTATTGTAATGAAATATTTTAACATCAATGTGCATTTTTTTTAGCAACCACCACACCAACTATCACACCAACAAGCAGTCCAGTGACGTCAGGGATTTCATCTACAACTGGTATGACCTCCACTACTGTTTCTGGAAGTTTATATAATACCTAGAATCAGACTTTAGGAAAGAGATTCAAGCTGTCTGAAGCGACCAGAATAGTTTTTATGCACAATAAAAAAAAATGACAGTGACATGAAGTCCTGGCAGGTGATAAAACCTTCAATGTGGCCATTTATGAAGATTATAATAAAAAATTAGTGGAGAAGGTGGTCTAGTGGGTTAAACCACGGAACTGGTAAATCAAAAGGTTGCTGGTTCGATCCCAGCAGCCACCACCAGTATGTCCTTGAGCAAGACACTATACTCCATGCTGCTCCAGGGGATTGTCCCTGTAATAAGTGCACTGTAAGTCGCTTTGGATAAAAGCGTCTGCCAAATGACTTAATGTAAATGTAAAAATTAAATAGGATTTTGTATTTTAATAAGATATTTTTTTTTCAGCAACCACAACACCAACAAGCAGTGCAGTGACATCAGGGATTGCATCTACAACTAGTATAACCTCCACTACTGTTACTGGTATGTTATATAATCCCTACAATCAGACTTTAGGAAAGAGTTTCAAGCTGTCTGAAGTGACCAGAATAGTTTTTATGCACAATAAAACAAAAATGACTGTGACCTGAGGTCCTGGCAGGTGATAAAAACTTCAATGTGGCCATTTATGAAGATTGGATTTTAAAAATAAAATAGGATCTTGTTTTTTAGAAAAGTATTTTAACATCATTGTGCATATTTATTCTTTCAGCAGCCGTCACACCAACAAGCAGTGCAGTGACATCAGGCAGTGGTGCTACAACTGGAACAACCTCCACTACTGTTTCTGGTATGTTATATTATACTCACAATCAGACTTTAGGAAAGATATTGGCAAAATAGTCCATGTGACTACAGTGATTCAAACTTTCTGAAGTGACAGGAATAGTTTTTGTGTGCAATAAAAAAAAATGACAGTAACATCAGGTCTTGGTTCCTCCATGTGACAAAACCTTCAATGTGGCCATTTAGGAAGATTATAATTCAAAAATGTAAATAGGATCTTGTATTGTAATGAAATATTTTAACATCAATGTGCATTTTTTTTAGCAACCACCACACCAACAAGCAATGCAGTGACATCAGGGATTGCATCTACAACTGGTATAACCTCCACTACTGTTTCTGGAAGTTTATATAATACCTAGAATCAGACTTTAGGAAAGAGATTCAAGCTGTCTGAAGCGACCAGAATAGTTTTTATGCACAATAAAAAAAAATGACAGTGACATGAAGTCCTGGCAGGTGATAAAACCTTCAATGTGGCCATTTAGGAAGATTGGGATTAAAAATAAAATCTTGTATTTAAACACAACTGTGCATATTTATTCTATCAGCAGCCGTCACACCAACAAGCAGTGCAGTGACATCAGGCAGTGGTGCTACAACTGGAACAACCTCCACTACTGTTTCTGGTATGTTGTATTATACTCACAATCAGACTTTAGGAAAGATTTTGGCAAAATAGTCCATGTGACTACATTGGTTAAACCTGTCTGAAGCGACAGGAATAGTTTTTGTGTGCAATAAAAAAAAATGACAGTGACATCAGTTCTTGGAAGGTGACAAAACCTTCAATGTGGCCATTTAAGAAGATTGGAATTAAAAAATAAAATCTTGTATTTTAACACAACTGTGCATATTTATTCTTTCAGCAGCCGTCACACCAACAAGCAGTGCAGTGACATCAGGCAGTGGTGCTACAACTGGAACAACCTCCACTACTGTTTCTGGTATGTTGTATTATACTCACAATCAGACTTTATTAAAGATTTTGGAAAAATATTCCATGTGACTACAGTGATTCAAACTGTCTGAAGCGACCAGAACAGTTTTTGTGTGCTATAAAACAAAAATGACAGTGACATCAGGTCTTGGGTCCCCAGGCGACAAAACCTTCAATGTGGCCATTTGTGAAGATTATAATAAAAAATTAGTGGAGAAGGTGGTCTAGTGGGTTAAACCACGGAACTGGTAAATCAAAAGGTTGCTGGTTCGATCCCAGCAGCCACCACCAGTATGTCCTTGAGCAAGACACTATACTCCATGCTGCTCCAGGGGATTGTCCCTGTAATAAGTGCACTGTAAGTCGCTTTGGATAAAAGCGTCTGCCAAATGACTTAATGTAAATGTTAATGTAAAAAGTAAATAGGATTTTGTATTTTAATAAGATATTTTTTTTCAGCAACCACAACATCAACAAGCAGTGCAGTGACATCAGGGATTGCATCTACAACTGGTATAACCTCCACTACTGTTACTGGTATGTTATATTATATTCACAATCAGACTTTAGGAAAGATATTGGCAAAATAGTCCATGTGACTACAGTGGTTCAACCTGTCTGAAGCGACCAGAATAATCATTATGCAGAATAAAACAAAAATAACAGTGACATGAGGTCCTGGCAGGTGATAAAACCTTCAATGTGGCCATTTAAGAAGATTGGAATTAAAAAATAAAATAGGACCTTGTATTTTAACATCACTGTGCATATTTTTTTTCAGCAACCACAACACCAACAAGCAGTGCAGTGACATCAGGGATTGCATCTACAACTGGTATAACCTCCACTACTGTTTCTGGAAGTTTATATAATACCTACAATCAGACTTTAGGAAAGAGTTTCAAGCTGTCTAAAGCGACCAGAATAGTTTTTATGCACAATAAAACAAAAATGACAGTGACATGAGGTCCTGGCAGGTGATAAAACCTTCAATGTGGCCAATTATGAAGATTGGATTTTTAAAATAAAATCAGGATCTTGTTTTTTAGAAAAGTATTTTAACATCATTGTGCATATTTATTCTTTCAGCAGCCGTCACACCAACAAGCAGTGCAGTGACATCAGGCAGTGGTGCTACAACTGGAACAACCTCCACTACTGTTTCTGGTATGTTGTATTATACTCACAATCAGACTTTAGGAAAGATATTGGCAAAATAGTCCATGTGACTACAGTGATTCAAACTTTCTGAAACGACAGGAATAGTTTTTGTGTGCAATAAAAAAAAATGACAGTGACATCAGTTCTTGGTTCCTCCATGTGACAAAACATTCAATGTGGCCATTTAGGAAGATTATAATTAAAAAATTTAAATAGGATCTTGTATTGTAATGAAATATTTTAACATCAATGTGCATTTTTTTTAGCAACCACCACACCAACTATCACACCAACAAGCAGTCCAGTGACGTCAGGGATTTCATCTACAACTGGTATGACCTCCACTACTGTTTCTGGAAGTTTATATAATACCTAGAATCAGACTTTAGGAAAGAGATTCAAGCTGTCTGAAGCGACCAGAATAGTTTTTATGCACAATAAAAAAAAATGACAGTGACATGAAGTCCTGGCAGGTGATAAAACCTTCAATGTGGCCATTTATGAAGATTATAATAAAAAATTAGTGGAGAAGGTGGTCTAGTGGGTTAAACCACGGAACTGGTAAATCAAAAGGTTGCTGGTTTGATCCCAGCAGCCACCACCAGTATGTCCTTGAGCAAGACACTATACTCCATGCTGCTCCAGGGGATTGTCCATGTAATAAGTGCACTGTAAGTCGCTTTGGATAAAAGCGTCTGCCAAATGACTTAATGTAAATGTAAAAATTAAATAGGATTTTGTATTTTAATAAGATATTTTTTTTTCAGCAACCACAACACCAACAAGCAGTGCAGTGACGTCAGGGATTGCATCTACAACTAGTATAACCTCCACTACTGTTACTGGTATGTTATATAATCCCTACAATCAGACTTTAGGAAAGAGTTTCAAGCTGTCTGAAGTGACCAGAATAGTTTTTATGCACAATAAAACAAAAATGACAGTGACATGAGGTCCTGGCAGGTGATAAAAACTTCAATGTGGCCATTTATGAAGATTGGATTTTAAAAATAAAATAGGATCTTGTTTTTTAGAAAAGTATTTTAACATCATTGTGCATATTTATTCTTTCAGCAGCCGTCACACCAACAAGCAGTGCAGTGACATCAGGCAGTGGTGCTACAACTGGAACAACCTCCACTACTGTTTCTGGTATGTTGTATTATACTCACAATCAGACTTTAGGAAAGATATTGGCAAAATAGTCCATGTGACTACAGTGATTCAAACTGTCTGAAGCGACAGGAATAGTTTTTGTGTGCAATAAAAAAAAATGACAGTAACATCAGGTCTTGGTTCCTCCATGTGACAAAACCTTCAATGTGGCCATTTAGGAAGATTATAATTCAAAAATGTAAATAGGATCTTGTATTGTAATGAAATATTTTAACATCAATGTGCATTTTTTTTAGCAACCACCACACCAACTATCACACCAACAAGCAGTGCAGTGACGTCAGGGATTTCATCTACAACTGGTATAACCTCCACTACTGTATCTGGTATGTTATATAATACCTAGAATCAGACTTTGGGAAAGAGATTCAAGCTGTCTGAAGCGACCAGAATAGTTTTTATGCAGAATAAAACAAAAATGACAGTGACATGAGGTCCTGGCAGGTGATAAAACCTTCAATGTGGCCATTTATGAAGATTGGAATTTAAAAAAAAATGTTGTATTTTAAATAAGTATTTTAACATCACTGTGCATATTTATTCTTTCAGCAGCCGTCACGCCAACAAGCAGTGCAGTGACATCAGGCAGTGGTGCTACAACTGGTACAACATCCACTATTGTTTCTGGTATGTTACATAATACCCACAATCATAACATGAACAGTATAAGCTGTCTTTATACAGTAAAACAGTAAAACTAGAGGTTTTTACAGCAAGGTCCTTAATTATGCATCAAAGTCGTATTTCTCTGTAAATTTTTCCCACTGCTACTTTTGTTTCTTCAGCATATTTAAGAAAATAATTATGATTTGATCTCATAAAAGGGTGGCCAAAAGTACCTGTAGTTCACAATGCATTGTAATAATATAAATCTCAACTGAATTCATTTCAAATACTTTGAACACATATTGAAAAGCTTTCTGCAATGGTGTTCGTATAATTTCATTCTTCCAGCAACCACCACACCAACAAGCAGTACAGTGACATCAGGCATTAGTGCTACAACCGCCACTTCTGTTTCTGGTATGTTTTATAATACATACAATCATAAAATAAACAGTAAAACAGACTAAACTGGTTTTATACAGTCTACAAGTGATGAACCTTCAAAGTGGCCTTTTCAGAGTATCGGCATTAAAATATGAAATAGTTTATTGTATTTAATTAGGTCTTTTAAATACATGTCTCTGAAATTCTGCAAATCGCTGTGAATGTGTTTTCTTTCCACCACACTGACAAGCAGGGTAGTGACATCAGTCATTAATACCACAAGTGGTAAAATCTCAACTACTGGTATTTTATAGAATTTCCCACAAACAGACCTTAACAGAGAACAAAACAGTTTGTATTTCTCTGTAAATTATTCCTACTGCTAGATTTGTGTCTTCAGCAAATTTTTGAAAAACAGAATCTAAATAATCAAACAAAAAGGTGGCCAAATTTATAATTCATAATGAATTGTAATAATTATATGAATTGTAATTAAATGAATGTCAGATAGCCTACTTGCCCCAAGTCAGTACCTGCTGGAAATTATATTTTTCTTTTGCTTCACAAAAGAGTGTTAGTATTTTACAGGCATTGTACAGTGGCCTCGTAAATATAAGGTCCTCACAAGTAAACAAATACTATTAATACCGTTAAACAAAATAATCCCAATCAAAGTTTTTGTATATTTGTGTTTTTCTGCAACACCAGAGATCTTCTATCCATTTGGTTTGAAAGCAGGAGACGTTGTTATTGCTAACGAAACCTCTGCTCCAGTTAACCTATCTAGACCATTTGGATTTTTTGGGCGCATGTATAACCGGACCTATGTGAGAATTCAATTCTATTATTTGCATTCTTCATGTATACAAACAATGCCGTGATAAACTTTAATATTTTGTTGTTGATTTGATTGATTTATCCGAATACAGGTTAACAATAACGGACTTCTGTCATTCAGCCGAGAGATACCAGAGATGGACCCTGTTACGTTTCCATCTTACAGAAATGAAGATTTGATCGCTCCTCTATGGACTGATCTCCATGATGGTGTATACTACTATCAGGAGTACACAACTGGATATGTGCTCACACGTGCTACTGAAGACATAAGACGTTATTACCCGGGTCGAGGCTTCAATGCCTCTTGGGCCTTTGTAGCAACTTGGGACTTTGTTAAGAATAAAAATGTATTTTTAAGTCACTCCGCCTCAGTTAGTTTTTTTTTTATAGCCGATACTCTGTTTTGTATCTGTGACAATCAATGTTTTAAATCTTTTTTAGGCAATCCAGTTTCAAGTGGTTTTAATTTCGGACGATAATTTCTCCTTTATTTTGATGAACTATGGTGACATTAGTGAAATAGACTTTCCAGTGGAGGTAAAAGAAACTTCTGCTTCAGTAGCAAAGAAAATAAATATTCCATCTTTATCGGTTCAGTATGTATAATATTTGTTGTTGTTATTTTAATAGGCCGGTTATGACACAGTAGGCTCCACGCATTACTTTGTCATACCTGGGTCAAACCATGGCAACCTCATCCCCAATCTCAAAACAACAAGTAATGTTAACGTTCCAGGACGTTGGGCTTTCTCTGCGAACCAAGGTGGGTGTGTCATCAAATTTATGTATTTGTGTCTTAAGCTAATTTTGAAATATAATGATAAATTGTTTCAAAACAATCAAAAGAAATGGTAGGTACATTTGTGATTCATGAAACATTGTAATTGTAAATGTTGGAAGAATTGTTATCAAATCATCGTCAAAGGACATTGGTATTGTGTCCTTGTGTGATTAAAACTGAGGGAAGAGCTATAATGTTGTCTGTCAGGCTCTACAATCATATAAATTTGATTTTTATAAAAATACAAACATACAATGGCATATTCTATATATAATCATCAATATGCATATTTTAGTTGTTTTATTATAGTTTTTGTGTGTGCATCTTTTTATTAGATACTGTGATTGGACTTCAAATGAGAGTCAGCTCATATTTGAACCTGAGTGAAAACGTAACGTTTCTTTTGGAGAAAGTAAGACACAATAACTGTGACTATTCGTGGTGGTTTCCTGGATAGGGGTTGTCTTAAACCAGGACTAGGCCTAAGTGATTTTTTTTTTTTTACAAACATGTATTACAAAAAAAACATTTTGAGACAACACAATGGCACTGATGTATTTTAAGATATGCAAGTTGTTTTCATATGAATTCATAGGGGTCATATGATGCGGACACGTTTTTTCTGTGTTTTCATTATGTTATAAATTGCCCATGCATGTCTTAGACACGTAAAATTGCAAATAAAAGATGCATTCTATCTAAAAGCGAATGCTCACCCAGAACTGCCTGAAACGCAACGTGTATCCACACCCCCAAAAATCTATCGTTTGACTAAGACCGCTCAAATGTATACAGAAGGAACGTGGTACCTTTCAGAACACGATGTTCCCACGCAAATATGGTAAGAGGCGTTACATTTCCATCACTCGCTTGCAGTATTTGACCAATCACTACCCCATGGTTAACTGGACAATGATAGCACATGCTTTTCAGAGCGATCGGCTTTGTTTAAAATCTGCGTTTCACAGAGGCAGGGCAAAGATGAGATACAAACATGTACGATATGTGGAAAATGAAGCGTTTTTTAACCTTTAATCGTGTATACATGCATTACATCTAAAACAAACGATAATATTTGTTTTAGCCATGTCATATGACCCCTTTAATTCCTATCCAGGAAACCGCCCTCAATGTTTATTATACTGGCAATAAACAGCCTTGCAAATGTAAAATGCAAGAAATGTTAAACTGTCTATACATCTTTGTTTCAGCTAAAGTACGAGCTGGTAAGACGCAATCTGACAAGCGATGTGAAGCTGACGGTACGGAGCGTCAAGAAGATAAATTCTATAAAATGATCTGCGTTAAAACCAGTTTAACAGGACAACTGTATTTTTATCTTATTGATTTATCGATAGTTTTTTCCAAAATTCCAATACTATTTTTTTAACAAAAACGTCTTTCCACTTAAAAACAATTCCTCCCCTTTTTTTGTTATCAAATGTATTTAATTTCTCAATTACAAAATGTAGACCTGTCTTTAAACTTCAGATACATTTAGAGCTAAAGGTTCAGTAGAACTTAAGTGAAAACTGATTTTTCTTGCACATTTATCTTTTAGTCGCCCTTACTAATTATAGCATGTAAATTGAAGAAGGATAATGTTAAAATGTTGGTCTATGTCTTCTTGGAAAGTACCTAACAGCTAACAATGAAGTGCTGGTTAAATTTAACAAAATCTAGGAAACCCCTGCCTGATCTTTTTTGTTGAAATTAAATTGCTGAAATATTTTAACAGAGTTCTTCAGTTTTTCAATGCACTTTCCTTGATGTTTTGATACTTCTGGACTCAAAATCTGCATCTGCTTTCCACTGTTCACAATTATCTGGATTTAAGTCTATGCTTTACCTCAGCAATCCCCAAGAAACCTCAAACAGCAGAGATACTGCAGTTGACTATTGCTTTTTGTCTCCCCCTACAGGGAGAAGGTTGAACTGGCACTTCTCTCACTAGAGCCCCTGAACTGTGTAGGCTACTAGAGATGCACCGATATGTGAATTTTGGCTCGATAACAGATAGTTCTTTAACACTGGAAGCCGATAACCGATATATTGGCCGATATACAGTATCTAAATATTAATATGAAATTCACTGCAGAAAACAAGATAACCATTAGTTCTCTTTTCCCCCCTGAAAGTCATGTATCAACCCTACTTTACACTAGTTAACCATTCTTTAACCTTCAAACTTTTCTGATATAGTTTTTATTTAATAAACAAATTATAGATGTTCTTCCAGAGCAACCCAGAAAAAATTTGTTAATAGCCACATGTCTAACCGGTCTCAAGACCGATAGCATTCAGACAGCCGTCTGATTCAAAGAATATGCTTTTGTTCCTATAATTTACACATTCATAAATATCTACATACTGCCTACATCAACAATGTTTTGCTAATAGCATTAAGTAAATGATCACGACAAAAAGACAGCACTGTACTTTGTTTTAACTGTGAGCAGTGTGCAGCTGAAGAAGTTTAACCAGAGGAAATGATTTATGATTTATCGGCTAAATTATTTTGGCCTAAATTTGATATACTGCTGTATACAGTAGGGATGCACGATAAATTATCGGCCATATCGGTATCGGCCGATACAGATAACATAAAGAATTAACATTTAACGGCCGATACCGATGTGGCCGATAATTTACCGTGCATCCCTACTGTGTACAGCAGGCAATGAATGTTATTCTCATAGATCAGCTTCTAGTGTACATTCATTGCAGAACAAGCATTGTCACCAACCGTGACAACCTCATCATCCCAACGCCACGGTATGCTCCTTTATGGCACTACATGACTCATGGCATTTGGAAAAGATTACTTGTCATTATCTTTTCTTTGCTGTTCTTTGCAAATTTAACACCATTTTAACCATCACCCCAAAACACAGACAAGTTTTTGTTGTGTAATAGGCACATCATTTTACTCGTACTCCATGAGGAAAAAGATGTAACTTGCAGAGTGGGCGGGGTCAACACTGAGAGAAGGAAACATGAGTTTAACTGACAAGACTGTAGATTATCGTGCTTGAAACGTACATTCATAACCTCTTTCTGTCACGCACGCACAGATGACGCTTAACGCCACCACACGCTCTACACTAAAGTCACAAGTCGTTTTTGTTTTGTGTTATGGCCGCTATACTAACTTAAAAAGCACTGGAGAAAAACCACCACAGCAGAGACGTGTTTGATAGCTTCATCATATCCTTCAGTGGGGTTTATACTGCACTTCACAACAGCGCTAACAACAACCCAACTCACTGGGTTCCTATAATACAACATTTAAAATAATAATTATAATAATAATATTAGGAGAAGCATAAAAGAAAAAGTTATGACACTGAAAATATGACTTCCTCAACAACAAAGAAAAGTCTGTCGACTCAAGAAAAGCGTCACGAGTATCATTTAACAATTCAACAACGAAAACGAAACCGCCACTTCACCGGATATGATGAAAACCTAGAACTTTTTCAAAACCCTTAGCGATTAAAAGAAACCAATTTGTACAATGAAACAACATCAAACCTCTAAACGTTTTGTTTAGAGTATTTTCACTTTGATTTAGATTTGAGTTAGAACATTTAATACGATTTAGGCTTTTGTGAGCAGCCAATCGTAACTCTGCTTCTGACTTTTCTCTAGTGTTTCGCAGACAAAGCGACCAATCAGATGAATCGTTGGATTTTAGACTGTGCCGTCTAGAGTCTTTCCGATGGTGCTTGAGTTAGCCGGTTTCAGTAACGGGTCGGCCTCTATGTCTTGTTTGCTGCACCTACAGAGGGGAAACAATCAAAATAAATATTGAAAAAATATTAAAATGCTGTTTTGGGATAATAACTGTAATAACTGTGACTCAGTGATTAGAGCATGTCACTAGAAATGCCTAGGTCATGGGTTCGATCCCAGGGGATTGCACATAGTCAGAAACAAATAAATATATAATACAAAGCCATGTAAGTCGCTTTGGATAAAAGCGTCTGCCAAATGCATGAATGCAAATAACTGTGTGTAAAGCCAGCATGAAATGTCATTTGCAACCCATGATGTGACTTGGGCCGTTGCTACGCGATACTGACCCTGATATCTGTCCATTAGCTGTGCGATCACTCAACTGTTGGTCGAGCTCAGACAGAAGCTTAAGGATGTTCAGAGCAGCCTGTTCAAAGAGAAGAACAGTTCAGTAAAAAAAAAGAAAAATGTTTTTTGACATGGTTGTATATTTAACTTTTAAGTGTCATATTTATAACCTACAGCTGTGGCAAAAAATTAAGAGACGATTCAAAATCAGTTTTTTCTCTATTTAAAATGTACTATTTGTAGACTTGTGTTTAGGTGAAGTGATCCTTTTTGTTTTATTCTGTGAACTACTAACAGCATTCTCCCAAATTTCAGATAAAAATAGTTTTTCTATTTGCATTCATTTGCAGAAAATGAAAACTGGAGAAACATGTCAAAATAACAGAAAAGATGCCCGTGTATATTCAGACCTCAAATATTGCAAAGAAAACAAGTTCATATTCACTTTTTTCATTTTCATTTTTTCATAGTCTTGTCATGCTGTCAGTCTTTCACATTGCTGTTGGATGACTTTGTCACTCCTGAGGTTTGATTTTGTTAAAATTCAACAGACGTGAACATTGCTCCAGACATTTGGTCCGAGTTCAAGCTCAGGCTTGGCATCCTTTCTCGATCACTTTTTTGTCTCTCTTAATTATCTTCTAATTAATAAAAGTCAAAAATCCTCAAAAATATTATAAAAAATGTTTTCAACAGACACTGAACTGGAATTGCCACAATAAGTATAGAAATGATGATTAAATGAAAATGTGGAATTTTTCAGCGGCTATACATGTACATGATTAGTAAGTATTAAGTACTATACTATAAATATGAAAGTACTGTTTTGAACAAGTTGAGGTTTGAGTAACGCTTACCATGTCGTGGCAGGACTCCACTTCTTTGCCGATGCCATGGCTGATCAGAGCAGGCTGAGAGGAGCAGTTTATCAGTGACACAAACTCGTTCTTGTTATTTTTTGGGAAGTCTTTGTATTCAACCTGTGGCAGATTAAGAATTAAGATTCAGGGCGACTGCAAACTTCTGATTTTATAATTATGTATGGAACGTGAGTGTGTTCATTATTACATCACATACATGTAAGCCCTGTACGTTAGCCAAGTAGCCG
Organism: Triplophysa dalaica; assembly: GCF_015846415.1. Taxonomy (NCBI): domain Eukaryota; kingdom Metazoa; phylum Chordata; class Actinopteri; order Cypriniformes; family Nemacheilidae; genus Triplophysa; species Triplophysa dalaica. The sequence continues at coordinate 21,660,628 of NC_079547.1, read as the reverse complement.
AGCTGTTCGGATGGTCTGGTAAGAGGCCCATGGGGTCTGTGTGCCAAGCTGTTGTTGGTCTTCAGTATACTCTCTGCAGTCGGGGATGTGCCAGCGTACAGGAGCTCGTTGGCAATCATGGCTGTTACTGTGGCTTTGGCTGGGTTAGGAACTACTGGACGACCGTAGTCTTTGGCGTGGGGTCCCTGGTTGGCACCCACTGCCTGTGCCACCTCGGGAACCATGGGTAAAATTCCGGCAGGGAGCTGCTGATGGCTGAGGAAGGGCATTCGGAAATCTTCCTCCTTGTTGACTACATAGAAATGAAAAAGTGAATACAGTGAAGAAAATGCCTTAAAATAACAAAACTGAGTGATAATCTGTATAATTATTATGCAATTCCTATTGTGCAGTTTTGAAAAATCACCTACCAAGGCTTGCCTTCTCCACAGAACCTGGCTCAAAGAAGGTCACTTTTCGTCCATCTCCAGGTTTCTTAGCAGGTGGCTTTACAAAGATAAAAAAATCATTTATATACAGCGGTGGTCTAAATAGAGTAAAGAGATGAACTATATCCTATATTTTACAACAAAAAGCTCAGAACAGCAAAAGTTTTTTTTTGTTTTATTACCTTCTCCTCGGTTTTCAGTGCCGGTTTTGGGGGTTGTGGCTGAGGCACTTTGAACCCAAGAAGCTCCAGCATCTTCTCGGCTGCATTTCGCTTGGCCACTTTTTTACTAGGACCCATTCCCTCAGCAGTCTGCCCCGCAACAGACACCTGAGAGAGACAAATTACTTTTACAGGATCATTTTTAATACAAAAAAAAATGTTGCTAGCTGGACAAGAAAATGATGTCAGGAGGTGCATGCCGTTATCACAAAATGTTCCCAGTGTAAACTGTGGCAGTGCTCATCTCTGGTAGAGTACCTGCATGACAAACTCTCTGCGTCGGGGCAGACCTCTCTCGGTCACCAATGTATACTCAGGCTCTTTTTCTTTCTTGGCTTGTTGGATTTGAGCTAGCCTGCTGATGGGGTTCATGCCCTGACCGTACTCTGGGCTGGTCTGAAGCTGAGGAGTTAGACAAGACAATGCACATTACACAACAATTTATAATCTGATAATCAGTGGATTTAAAAATGTGATCTAAAGACAAAGTACGGCTGTGTTCACACTTCCCTTCTTTTTTTGACAAGAAAAAGTTGACAATGGCACTTGGTTACAATGGTAACAAATAGCAGCCAGCAATGTTCAGAGATAGCATTTGCGCACGAAAGCAGCTTAGAGAGACAGGCTTCATAGGCAGCATAACGGCAATCTATTTGAATTATAAACGGAGAAAGTCTTTGTAATAACCAATCGCATATTTAAAAACTACAATACTAATTTCTCACTAGAAATACAATAAGAATTTATTGAAAGTGAAAATGAAACATTCATTTATACTATACAATGCTCCAACAGGTGCTTTGGCCGGCATTTTATTCTTTGAGCTTAATTCTTCTCGCTTGACGTAGGGCGTTTTTTTTCAGAAAAGTTGAACTTTTTTAACCTAAAAAGCAATCTGGGCTGCAGGAGGACGCCGGCACTGGCGTTTAAAAAAGCGCCAGGACTTTTTTGAAAACAGGGTTTAATCCTTAGGATTATAATATAAAACAAATGCTAGCCGTTTCAAAAAAGAAGTCAAGTGTGAACTCGGCCTTAAGAAAGACAGATTTGGAACCTTTCCGTAAAGGAGTTAGTATGACTGGGTTTTGGACATCAGTTCTATACTTATAATAAGGAATATTTTAGTAATGTCAGAGATTTGACCTAGATGCTTCTATGTCCTATCAATAGTCATATCAACAACCTCAATACTTATTTTTAGATTTAGTAAACTGAACCTCTATAGTATGCTAGTTCACCCAAACAATAACTTTTTTTATGTAAGCCATCAAACACATCTTCTACCTTAATAATGGATTTGCTTTTCTTTTTAATGCGTAGCGGCATCTTGTCCATGACAGGAAGTTGGGGTAGTTTGCGTAGCTCCTCCAGCACAGCGATGGCAGCCAGCTTCTTGGCAATTTTCTTGCTCTTGCCATCCCCCTCGCCTGAGAACTCGCCCACTATAACTTTTACCATAAAGCTTTTCATGTGAGGAGGCCCCGCCTCTTTCAGCACCTAAGCGATGAGGACAGAGAGCCGGAAATACTGTTCATAAGGATATAATTGCGGAGCGGAAAAAATCTTTCTCTCATTTCTCTTGAGAAATGACTCAACATCTTGGGTCCATCACATACCTCGAAATTCACAGACATGTTGCGTTTCAGAGCAATCTCAAACACTTGGCTGATCTCCGATTTGTTGAGGTTTTCTTCTTCTGGTTCCTCTGTCATCTACGAGAAACAAAGCGAATCATCATTCGGATCACGTCTGACATTGCTGTATTTTTAGAAGAGCAATAAAATGAAGATAAATCCACTGGTTGTTTACTAGATGAGTAGCTTTCTGAAAAATCTTTATTTTACCGTAATTACATCATACACCGTTAACATGTTTGTAATATGAGCTCGTACCTCTGCCATTTGCTGCAGTATTGGCTCTTTTTGCAGGTATTTGATGGCTTTAGCAGCAGCGTCGTGTTTGGCTGCCTGTCTCGTGCGGCCCTTGCCGTGGAACTGCTGTCCGCCGACAGACAGCTCCATATGATACAGTACTGGCCCCACCGGGGGAAATGGGTAGTAATAACTTCAAGAGAACAGATCACATAACAAAGGTCAAGAAGCAAAGCATTGTTCAGTCATTAAGTTTAATCGGAGTATTATGAAACAAAATTTGTTCAAAAGCACATGGAAATAAAAATAGAGAATGTTCATACTGATGCATGGAGCGAGCATACGGGCCTGGTGCTCTGATATTGTAATTGAATGCTGGTCTCATCCCCTGGTAGGCATCTATAGGTTTATAGATGGGCTTCTTGCCCAACTTCATACAAAGTGCATTTAGCTCCACAGTGTGGGTTACGCTGTCTGTAGAGAGAAGAATACTGATGAAAGGCAAGTAAATACAAAAACAGTCCTTCATAAGCAAAGAACATTAATTCAAGTGGGATCTTAAAGGAACAGTTTACCCCAAAATAGAACAAAGTTTGACAATTAAGATGGAATCTGGATTCACTTTTTGTGTGAACTATCCTTTTAAATAAGATAGGAGTTAATACGCGTTGCAAGACGTACACTCTGAGCCCTTGTAGATCCCACCTGGGGTCTTTCCTGGGTGCCGGGGGGTTCTGTGACTGGGTTTTGGCAGGGTGGTCTGGGTGAGAGCACATGATGCTGCAGAGTGCTGGGCTTTTTTTATACTGGTCCCCTCTGCATCCCAGTACTGGTCCCCAAGAGTTAACCGCACTGAGAAGATCTAACCAAGAGACACCATCAGCAACTGGGAAGAGTCTGTGTATATAGCAGGTTATTGGAAAGGATATTGTAGAATTTTACCTTGGAGTGGGCTGGTCCTGTTTCACTGAGTAGCTTGTATTCAGGTTGGATCTTATTGTAACGGGCTAACTCATTCACCAAACACATCGGGGTCTTCTCTTTAGGGTTTGCCATGTTAGAGACTTCAACAAAAATGTTAAATATTTAATCAATAAGGAAGCACATAAACCCATGGTGTTGGTAATGCATGACCTGTCACATGTGCTACAAGAACGCATGTTGATAATTACAAATATTCTTAAAATTTTAACACCCACCTGTAGGGTTGCAAAAGGGTGTGGCTGAGGCAGATGGCAGGGCGGAGTTTCTAAGCGGGTGACTGGCACTCTCTGAAGGTAAGGAAGCGTTGGCACAAGGAATACTGAACCTGGGTTGAGGCGAAGCCAGCTGTAATGGGGCAGCACTGGGTGCAGGGTTGACAGGTGCTTGAAACTGAAGCTGTGACATTCTGATTGGTTGATAGGAGGCAGGTTGATTAAATAACCAGGTATAGACTTTGCAGTCAGGAGAACACAATTTTATTGTGAACAGAGAGAGGATGAGACAGTGTCAGTTTGTAGAATGAAAGATGACTGCAAAGTTCTACCTGCAAAGACAGAAAAGAACACAAACAACCTTGAATAGTTATCAGATCTTCATACATGCTAAATTAGACAATGTTGGAATAGAAACTTTGAATTCAGTAGACAAGCAAAATTTACTTTTTATAATTGTTTCTCTCATTGGGGATATGTTATAATCAGCCAAATAAAAAGTGTAAAGGTTTTCTTTGAGATCAATTATAAAAAATAGCTTCATGAGATCTACACAAAACACAAAACACGAAATATGTTAATATAGATGTAATTGTTTTTTCTTTAGAAGTTGCTCTTTCATATCTCAGGAAATGTAGGTATTTCATTGAGGTACCAAATTGTTTCACATGTTTCGGTAAAAATTTCTTAGGAGAAACAAAAATAGAAACAAATGAGATAATTATTAAAATACACTAAAAGTATGAAGATGTAAAACTATATGGATTTAAGTATGTTTGATAAGGAATATTTCATAATAAAATATTAAACCAATTACATTGGACTGCAGACTTAGCAAAGCTGAAACATTGTTGAAATCTCTTCTGAAACTAAAAAATGGAGACATGTGTAAGAACTTCTTTATTTTTTTCTAGGACCTGGAGGCCTAAGCAAGTGAACATTTGATCTCCATTAAATCTCAATGATGTCTAGGAGAAATAACTAAGATACTACAGTTTTACATTCATATAGGTGTCACAGTTCAAAATACACATAAATTTAGGATCAATCAAATCACAATTATAAAACTGACACGTATTGAATGGTGAAAATTTTATTCAACAGTAGTTTTTAATTGCTAGTCTAGTTCGTAAAACGTAATATATAAATATAACAAAACTGCTCTGCCTTGCAGTGTAATGTATTACTGTACTACACTGTAAATAATAAGCAAGGTAAAGCACAGTACAAATTACAGTCACATGGCAACAAGCTTTGATAGGTTGTCCATTCCAGTAAACCTGATCAATAATACAAGAACAAAAGACAGGAGTTGTTAAAAAAATCAAGTGAATCTTTTAAACATGCATCAGTACAACAATACAAGCCACTGTCAATTAGATTCAATTGATTATTGCATAAACTATAACATCAGTGCATGCCAGCTAATGTTATAATAAACCCTGCATTATTATACATTAGCATGCACCGTCTGCACTTTGACATGTGCATTTAAATGATTATAAGCGTGACGTTAACAGTATGGAACAAACACAGACAAACAAGTCATCCGAACAGAAAAATAAATATTAGTTGTCAAAAAAAACTAGACTCCCCCTAACGTTACCCCTGCAAAGTAAAGCATAAAGCCGTCGTTTATACACACTTCCAACAACCACGCTACATGCAAATTATCCGTGCAAAGATAATATAATATGTGCATTTTACTGCTACAACCTCTCGTGACAATGTGTTAGCGATCGATTTGAAAGGCTCGAGCTAACACAGCACTAGCTCGCACATCCTCGCAAACTCCGCCTGAATAAACCTCACCTCGGTTTATTTCGCTCCTGTTGCAATTTACTCCATGAGTTAAAACGTTAAAGAGTACTGTCTGTTCGATTTAGTCCTGGTTTAGGGGTGTTCTGGACTGGTTTAGCATGAAAATACGGGAGAGAGGTAGAGAGTGTGAACATAAACACGGCAAACACTAAAGAGAATAGCGCGATGTGTTCCGCCCCTGACAGGAAATGACATCACGCCATTCATTTGTGTTGTTAACATTATGGAAATAGATTTATTAGTGAATCATTCTTCGTTAAGTGAACTTTTCGATATTCCATCCAGTATTTAATAAATAGGGTTTTATAAATAAACTGCATGCCAAGGATTTTGTGGATTGGCCTTGTTACTGGGTAGAGGGGCTGGTTTATTCAATCCTTTCATACATATGAACATGACAAGTCTCGACTCTATTGAAATGTTGTTTATTGGTGAGATTAACACAAACTTGTCCTTTTTAATGCAGCAGTGTCCATACAAACATTAAAGGGGAAATCAGCACACAAGCTTTGTCTGTACAAAATGAGAAAGTAACAAATTACACAATTAATAAAATAAGGAACTCAGCTTATTTTTGCTTTTGTATAAAAAAAGAGAATATTTGTAAAATGCTACGGTGTACAATTACAACATAATCTGTGTGTATACGCTATAGTGATTGTAACTTTAGGGAATATTATATTTAATACCAGTGCTTGGGTGCCCTTAAAAGTGTATTTTTTTTTAAAACAGATGAAGCTTAACATCACAACCATTATTAGTATTTAAAGACCTCTAATTGTCTCCTGTTGTAACAAATCCATATCAGTAGCTGATGCATAGTGACTTAATTTCAGCGCATCATTTGTACCTAAATAAATGTCTAAAACCTTTATTTCTCACACACACGCAAACAAACACAATTATTGCTGAAGCATTTCTGACAGAGTACGTAATACTCTGTCAGATCTTTAGTCATGATAGGAAAGATTTGGTAGGAGAATAGTCTTGCATAAATAAGAGTCCTGAGAATCGGGTGTAAAAGTTGAAGGTTTAAAGGTTGAAGGCCTGTCGGATGTTGAGAGTGTCCCTCATCATCAGGTCTCGGAGTCTCCACAACGCATCTGCCATCGTGGTATGAGCACCCTTGCTCTTCAGCCAGTGCGTAGGGAGACGGCTCTCTTGTTCGCGGGTGAGCCGACAGTCTTTTCTTTGTGCTGAGGGAGTTCAGAAGAGAGTTTCAAGGTCATGTTAAGAACATTTTTGTTAACAGTGTCTTGGTCTTTTCAGTCCCTTAAAAAACAAACGACGGTGGGCAGCAGCTGTGAAAACTGTCACCATAAAAGAAGTACATATGACCCTGTATTTATAGTATTTTGAACTCATGCAAAGTGTTACTTTTGCACTTAACAGAACTTCTGTTTTATCAAATTGAATGCATAAATCGATTTTACCCTTAAGGCTCTGGTCCCACTTGCTAATAGTGGATGAATCAGCGCTGAGGCCCTCTATATATTTCAGGTAAGCTTCAGAATGCAGCAGACGCTGAGGTTTTGGAGGCGGGGCAACAAAAATAGGAGAGGTTGGCTGATGCTGGCCTGGTTGACCTTGGACTGGATATGGAGGCGGAGCCTGTTGTCCAGGCCCATAACCCACCATCTTGAAATGCAAAAAGAGAAGTAAGGACAAGAAAACTCGCATGTACTTAAGTGTCGATGCTAGAGATCTATACGAATCTGATCATTACCTGCATGCCATAAGGGTTTCCAGGACCAGGACTTCCAGCCATACCATTCATCACACCTGGGAAAGCAAAAATCAGTGTGAAAAAATGATTTACTATTTAATGATCAATATTGCAGTCATTCATATGAGCTAAAATAATCACTAAATAGCCTTTGTTAATGTTTCTAACAGCATATTGTGGAAGAAACCACAGATTCAGTTGAGAAATCTTGACGAATCTTGTGTTGAAATAAATAGTGAGGAATGACTTTTTTGTTTGAGAAAAATAAGTTAGAATGTTAGTGGTGTGTTGTGAATATTCTCACCCTATAGTTATCTAAAATAAGACCATGCAGATATGTACTGATATAAAAATACATCAATATAGAGTTGGGTGATATGGCAAAATCTGAGATCATCGAATATGTAAAATTGTTCTTTTAGTCTTTTCATTATTTATCTATAGTGCCGATATACATATAAAGTCACAACTATTTATAACAATTTAAAGCAAGAAATGCAATAAAAATCACATAAACAATGCATGTTTTGTACACACTGTTTAAGTAAAAAATCTAATCAAATCATATCGGTGTAAACCTCACAAATACATATTAGTATTAACTTGAAATATTTACTGACTTTAATTTTTACTACAACATTTTAAACAGGTAAAATGACATGCTGTAAGTTCTGCAAAGGATGAATTTCATACCACCATTTAAATATGTTGCACAGCCTCAAATCAATGTTCTCAAAACTCAATTTTGACTAAATGTTTTTCCCATTTGATCAATTTGAATTGTTACTTATCAGACGATCTTCATCTTAATCAGGCTGGTGGTGTTTTCTGATTAATCAGGGTGCTTCTTACCCGGAAGGGGCATACCAGGGTACCCGGCCATGCCTGGTGGAAGGTAGTGCTGGGAGGGCAGGAGGGGCACCCCCATGTGATGAGGTGGTGTGCCACCCATGCCCATCATGCCCTCAGGAGGACCCTGCATGGGCATGTAGGGCGAGCCATAATTTCCCATCATGCCTTGGGTGAGGAGGAGATAGCACAAAAGATCCATGCATTGATGACATGCAGCTAACAAATCATGCACTACAAAACAATCTTGTTATATTATAACAAATCTTTTCATGTCAAAGAAATTTAAATGGGGTTAACCCAGGCTCATGGTGCACAAAAGAGCATCTACGTATTTAAGGGGTTAATGTTAAAAGGTTGTCATGCAAGTATATAAAGACTATGACAATATTTAAAAACACAAGAAATGCAAGTTTAAAAAAACAAACAAGATGCATTCGGTGAAATGAAATACACCAGCAGAAATGGGGCATGCTGTAGTGGTGAGAAAGGGCAGTGACATGACTGAGGAACGTTGATGAGTAGAGGTTTAGATGGGTTGAGAATTATCAGAGGGTGCCCGGCTGCTGCATCGATCTCTTTCAGCAAGGACTTGGGCAATTTGGCGTTACCTGGCACAGGTAGCATGGCCTGGTTTAGCATCCCCATAGTGCTTGGGGGAGGTACCACCCCCATCATTGTGCCGACTGGAGTACCTGCTCTTGGGGAAGCCTGCTGCTGCTGTTGCTGAAGGACCCTCTCTCGTTCTTGATGCTCCACCAGTTTTGCAGCTCGTTCTTTAAATAAATCGAGATGTGATTAGAGACCTGTTGATCAAACCATCATGGGTAAGAGATGCCGTAACCTCAATAGATGATGTTTTGGCTTACCTTCATATTCTGCCTTCTTAGTAGTTTCCAGGTTCCTCCATTCTGTGCCCACTAGTCGGCTCAGCTCTCCGAAGGAGTAATCGGGGTGACGGGCTTTAATAAGAGACCTGACCTCACTGCTGAACAGGATGTAGCCACTCATATTGATCTTACGCTTGGCTCCTTCTTTCTTGGACATGCCCTTTATCTTTGGTGTGGACTGCAGATTGCACAATGGATAAGAAAGAGTATGTTGGCTGAAGTTTAATGTGTAAAGCCTGATCAAATTATTAGACATTTTCAACAAAAAATATGTGTTTTCTGAATAAATTGTTAGTGATGTTTGCTGGTCCATAACAAGCCTAGAGTGTTCTGAATAGGTGTTATTACATTGCTACGCAGTTGCTTGGGTGTTGCGAAGTCAGAAAAACCCATCTAAATCGCTGATATTCTAGTTTTTACTGCTATCACATTTTTTTTGTTATGATCGATGGTTGATGTAAAATGTGATTTGTTGAAAATACCTGTGGTGGTGTATAAGGCATATCTATGTCATTTAATACAGATGTTTGACTCGGAGGCATTGAGGGCGTCGCTGCTGCCTCTTCATCATCATCATCCAGATCTTCCATATCTTCATCTAGGTCCTCCATGTCTGCAAACTTGGCCTCAAGTTCCTCAATCTTTTTATTCAGAAGGGGAGACGGCTCCTTTAGAGGCACAGTTGGCTTTCTGAAAACCAGTTTGGATTAAGAATTTGACTTTGCTTCTATTCCTTTAAATGACACTGTTGTGTGGAGACATAGACCACCCTCTCTCCCCCTAAACAAACCTAAAGAAGTTTAATAACTTAAATCATCAGATTAAATGCATCTCCAGGTTATGAAAAAGAAAGCACAATATAAAGCAATCACGCATACGCCACAACACGAGGACAACATGTAGGAAAGTAGTAAACACCTGAAGTAGAAGATCTCATCATCTACCACTTTAGCAGAAAGTGAGAAACGTTTAAGGCCTTTAAACTTCTTCATCTGCTTTTCGCTCTCAATGTAGCGACTCTCAAACATGAGCACATCTTCGTCTGCAAACTCAGTGGGTCTGCAGGACAGGAAATCCTTGAAAGACAACACCACGCATTTCCCTGCCAAAACAGACAGAAATGATTTCAAACAGGGGTGCACAGGAATTAAGATGCTTAAAGTCACCATGCAATCAAACCATGCATGTTTTACACGTTTTTTCAGTGATTATTATTATTTTAAATGATTATCCGTGCATATTTCTCAAAATGTATTTGCATTTGTAATCTTTAATCAAAAACGTTAAGCTCACTGTCCAATGGCCAGGCATTTTAGCCCTCCCCTCCAGTAGTACCTGAAATACATGTCATAGGGCAGGTTTCCTCCAGATTGCTGAGGAACACTTCACGCTTGTAGAACATCTTTGTTGGCTCATGTTCAGTCTCCTCAGGGTGGATGAAGATGGGTCCGAAGAAGAACGCTGCTTCATCTCGCACCCACATCTTCTCGATCCTGTCAATATAAACCAAGCAATTCATTTCACCAAAGCTTCAAACTACTCGCAGGCTAATTTCAATTTTCAGTAAACGAAAAGTGGCAGAAAGTCACAATGCATAAGGTATTTGTGTTCAATAAGGAAGATCTTGCCCACCTGCCAACTCGAGGGCGAACTAGCCTGTGGGAGCGTATATAGACACAGTCGCCCACTTTGAGCCACATATCGTTGTAGCGAAGCTGCTCATAGTACTGACAACCCGGCTCCCCATTGGGTACTTCGACTTGGACGTCTTCTCGTTCCTGTGAACGTTAAACACGAGTGTGTGAGGCGAACAAGCAAGAGAAGTGGCCTCAACATAATTCAATCATTCAATTCTTACTTTCTCAATAAAACCGTCTCCATCAGGAAGGTCCAACAATTTGTCTTGATCACGTTTAGTGGTCATGAACATGGAGGCCACCCTGACCACGGGTAACGCAACATCTCGAGGGACTAGTTTCACAGAGCTTGGTGGTATGGACCACACCTTGATCTTCTTAAAGGTTTTGGTCCTGGCAGTGTACCGAGACTCACAGACGTAAACATCTTCTGGTTTGAATCCTTCTGGTTGCGACTTAAAATAATCCTAAAAGAAGTCCGACACATACTAGTGACTCGATTGCAGCATAAGAGACACACTTAAGAATCCAACATCACATATATTTAAATCCTGACCATAGAGTGGCTTGTGGCACTCACCTTTACAAACAACACAGCACATTTCCCCATGATCTTGCTGAAGGGCACGCGGTTATAGTAGTCGCTCTTAAACACCTCCTTCTCCAGGAATTTACGTGTGGCGAGGTGGAACGTCTCCGCTGGGCGATAAAACCAGCCACCATACAACATCTGCTCACCTGCATAAAACAACCAATCACATATAAATAGCCAATTATTACCAATACAGAAGAGGCTGGAAAATGTCTATAAACAAAGGAAATTAATATGGAGACTAACAAAGGAAATATAAGAATGTTACGCACCGGCTTCGTCCTTCCATAGTTTCTCAATACACACGATGTGAGGTCGCAAATTTGCTTCAGTAGGCTGCACATATACACAGTCTCCCACACTGTAGGTGTTGTTCTCAAAACTGCAGTCCTGACTGTATGTGCTTTGAGAATCCAATGACCACTGGCTTCCTGCGTGTCCCTCTGTTTTGTTCTCATCCGGAAGAGCTACGAATCGTAAAAGCAAATTACTCATTGTTATGCATTAATGCTGTCTACCACTGCCAGACAGATTATAATGAAGTACCGCCCACTTAGACGGTGTGAGTCACCCATGTGTAAAGCGACCAATAATATTTACATCACTTCTGGGCAGCCATATCATATGTCATATGAGACCAAGTCCTAACTACTCGTACAGGGAAAAACAGATTAAAAAAGTGCTTTGATCCAAATATTAAATCTGGGTATGTGATCATGCAAGACAAAAAAGAAGACAGACTGCATGCACCCTTTACCCCCCCCAACTAAAATCTAGTAAATCTTTTGTTACTAATTTAATGTTACATTAATAAGAACAGGCAAATGTTAAATGTTTTCAAATATCAGTTTAAATGTTTATTAGTTTAACTGTCACCTAAACAATATTTAATAAAATAGGTTGATGCTTCGCATGCAAGTATCTTATGCTAGTGTCAAATAAGATGGCATTAACAAATGGCACCACTTGAGTAGTTTATTGTATATTAGGCCTACTTTAAATTTTATTGTATTCAGCAAATAAATCATCAAACAATAATTAAACGCATAAAGATAAGAATACTTTGGCTTTAAGAGACTTCCATACACAGCCACTAGAGGACGCATGTACGTCATTCATACGCTGCATGTTGCAGTTTTATTTCATTTAAACATATGCTTTCAGTAGAGCAGGGTTACTCAAATCTTACCCTGGAGGTCCGGAGCACTGCAGAGTTTAGCTCCAACCCTGATCAAACGTGCATACCTGTGATTTTCTAGTGATACTGAACAACTTGATTAGCTTGCTCAGGTGTGTTTGATCAGGGCTGGAGCTAAACTCTGCAGTGCTCCGGACCTCCAGGGTAAGATTTGAGTAACCCTGCAGTAGAGACTGCAACGCCTTTATATTACACAGTGACTAGGTCAGCCATTTGTATAGCTTCAAGCAATTACATTATATTTTAGTCATTGTATATAGATGTTATAGCATATCATATAGCCGTCTCAAGTTCCAGACTAGGGATTTTTGTAGTTTACGCTGTTCAGTTCCCCACTTAATAAAGTACAAATGACGAAACACGTTTTTTTAGGTCCAAAAACTATTTTTCACGGACTCTCTGGCAACAAAAATATTTTGCAAAATTATGATCTAAATGAAGCGGTCGCTCTGCAAGCGTGTGCATGATGTAGAAAGAGTAAAGGATCCTGTTGGCCGGCCGTATGATGACTAGGTGCACATCCTCCAATCCCATCACAAATGAAATTTATCGAATTTATGCAATTTACCCCAGCGAGGTCAAAAAATACGGTAATCCGTATTTATAGGCAAAGATCACATTCCTGTAAATCTGACACCATCTGTACTATAAACTTTCTTGAGCACAAATTGCAGCACAAACATAAATCCCGAACATAAAATCCAATTTGAGCTTAAGAAAGTTTATAGCACAGATGGTCATCAGGGTATCATGATATGCATCAGGGGTCAGCTGACCAGCTTCCAAAGACCTGAAGTCTCAAAGACATGTCAAAAGCAGACCTTTCTTATCCTCCTCTTGTTTCAGTTGGTCTTCTTCCATCTCCTGGGGTAGTTTCTCTCGCTTCTCCTGGTCCACATCTGAATGCAGATGTTTGGATGTGTAGCTCAGTGCTGGACTGAGTAAGATTTCACCATTCTTGCACAGCTCATCACGAATCTTCACAAAGAACTGCTGAAGCTCCACCGAATCCTCAAAGATCTCAGAATCAGTCCTGAAAGCAGACAGAAGCTTTAGACTCTTTCAACCCAGGACTTATAATTATCCTGACTTTGACATCAAATTTCATCCTGTTAGATCTTGAAGAAACAATCAAAAATGGAGATTCTGATGTCATTGACTGACCCTAAAGTTTTATGGGAAACAAACAGACAGATTTTTTAATAACGTCAATTCATTTTCATACTCCTCAATGCTTACCTATTGAGGCGTCTAGCTTTCTCCAGCACCTCAAACACATGCTCCTGAAACACATCCAGTCTCCGGTAGCGTCCTTGATCCAGGTTATGGCGAATAATCTCTAAACTGAGTGGAGGGTCCTCTGGGTCAGCAGGGTCCACGGCCGGCACCTCCGCCAAGGAGTCGCTGTAGCACCGCCCCTCATCATCCTGGTGCCCCATCATCGAAACAAAGAGATTACGAATGAGCTCACGCACAAGAGGACCGACTGCCACGGCGCCCAGCGTGCCTTCTTCTCCTTCCTCTTCATCCTCAAAGCGTCGACGGGCATCTAGAAAAGCTCGATGGAGCAACAAAGCATCGCGGTATATGAGAGACTCTGGCTCGTTGTAGGTGCAAGCATTGTTGAACATGAGGATGAAATCTTCCGCCAGAGAATCGATGTCTTGGTAGCGACCCTGTACCATGTAGCTGCGTATCCGCTCCATGTCGATGGGCCGTTTGATGGCGGCATAATAGTCAGGCAGCTCAGAGCGTGATGGTAGGCGTAGAAAAACGGCACTGAGACGACGCCCGCGGTTGTCTGTAAAGTTGCGAACAGCTTCGTAGAGATCAGTGAGCTTTTGCTGAAGCGGTGTGGTCTGTGTGCGGGCCTTTTTCGGGGAGGCTGCAAGTCCACTACGACCTAGAAAATAAAGTAATGTAAAAAATTACAAAATCAAACTTGTGGATAGTTTTGCATCATTTTTATAAACCACAGAACTTACGAAGCTTCAGTTTAGGGGAGCCCATGTCATCCTCCTCCGGAGCAGGTCCAAGATCCTTTTGTTTATCCTTAACAATCTTTTCCAAGATGTTTGCATCATTGTAAACCTGCAGGCGAAAACTTGAAAATGTGAGAGATGCGTTTCAACTTTTCCCTATATTGTTAGGATTTAAACATCCACATGTCTTTTTAAATAACAGATGCAGTTGGGATGGCCTTCACATAAAATTCCCCATCAGCATTATGTTAAAGTCCTGTGAGGATGCCCACCTGAGACCCCTCCTCGTTATAATGGCGGGCGTTGCGAAACATAAGCTTCAAGTCATCCATGAGCGCATCCTCGTTGTTATAACGCTCCGTGCGGATGTTGTGCTCGATGGTGCGCATGTCCAGTGGCTCTTGGATGATTTTGTAGTAGTCTGGATAATCTTTCTTGGAGGGCTTTACCATAAAGAGATCACAGAGGCGTCGCCCGGTGCCGACTTCTCTTGCCTCAGTCACTGCAGCATACAACGCCTTCATTCGGTTCTTTTTGGTGTTTTTCTTATGGCTGTAAGAGGATATAAAACGGGTGTAAAGAGAAATGCATCTTATTAAATGTTTGGAATTTGATAATCATTCAAACTAAAGTATTTATAGGCTTCAAATTACCTTTTTTTTTTACCACTTCCTGGTTCAGACACTGCAGTAGAAACATCTCCTTCATCCTCATCCCGAATCTCCTTTTTCTTCAGCTGCAAGACAAATTCACCAACAACGTCACTAAAAAAGCTCTGCTTTTCTCATTAAATGTGAATAGCATCGATTAATGATGACATGTTTCGTATTAAAAGAAAGCTGGAGTTATCAAAGCAGACCTACCTGCATTATCTGCTGCAGTCTATGTGCACGTTTGTATACGGTGGAGTTGGGCATGTTGTAGCGTTTTGCGTTCTCAAACATGAGCGAGAGGTCACTCTCCATCTGCTCAACTCCCTCATAATCCCCATTCTTCATCTTTTCCCTTAAAGAAAAGCGTGGATTGGAATCAAATCTAAATGTGTACATATTGAGAGGGATTCTGGGACATACCTGATCTGCTGTAGGGAGACAGGGTTTTTGATCTGTTGGTAGTAGTCTGGGTATTCCCTGCGTGAGGGGAGCTGAAGAAACGGTTCGGCAAGAAGCTGCCCCGAAACGCTTCTGGCTCCACGCACAGCCTGGTACAGCAGGAGGATTGGGTCACCTGAACTGAGACCGGAGTCCGTCTCCGTTTCTGCAGCATCATAACGCACAGAGCCTGTAACCAGGACGAAGAGAAGTGAAAAGATAAAATAACATTAAGCTTGGTTGTTTTTCATGCATATGGATACTCGGTTGCCTCTTTAAGAGAATGCATTCTTATTTTTGTCTTGTATGTCTGAACGACCTTGTGGAATTAAACTTTGAGTGTTGGGGCTTTTCGTAAACATCTTATTATAATAATACCAGTCAAAACAATCTACGCATCCACACCCAGTATGCAATGTAAAAAAAATCAGAATTCATGGTACAAGCTAAAAGCTGTTGGCTTGCATCAAAGTTACCTGAAAGCAGGGAGTCCTCATCACTTTCAGACCCCGCCTGAAGCGCCATGGTGATGGCCGTGAGCCGATCTCCTTGAGCAGACCTCCGATTTCTATAACTCACATAAACAATGTTTAGGATGTTAAAATACATTTCTTCAATGTGACCAATTAAAGAACAGAAAAGTTACCTGATGCGGAGGCTGGATTTAGTGGGTTCAGCCTGCTCGATCTCTGCTTTTCTCTGGGCAAAAACCTTCTTAATTGTGTTTGCATCCTTAATACAAAACAACAAGCTAACATTAATAAGAGCTTAGTTCAAAAACGTATGACGTATTTCAAAGTATGAATAGCCACTGAACAATGTAAAGTGTAACAACCTTGAAAACCTGTGAACCGGGCTCGTTGTAGGTTTTGGCATTTTTGGTCAAAAGATCAACGTCCTTCGCCATGGCATTGATAGATTTGTAATGACCCGCCTGAATCAGAACACAAAAATTAGCTGTTGTATAGTTATGTTGATTTTTAAATTCGTCCATACAGACAGATAGCCCATACAATTAAAATTTTCAAGAAACAACACATAGAAAAACATTCTACATCACATAAAAAACACATAGATAAATACAACAGGTAAAACATTACCCCCTACTCTTTTTCAAGTTGTAGTTTTTAAAATTCTGACACCAGCAGCCATAAATGTCATTTGATATACATTTTTATCATTTGCTTTAGATGTAATGCAATGTCTATACACGATTAATGGTTAAAAAGGGTATTTTTTTCCTACCGTGGATGTTTGTCTTATGACCCCTTTAAACAATATAAATAGCAATTTCCACACACCTGAATTCTCTGAGCCACGGCGCGGAGATCTATCGGTTCCTTTATAACGGCATAGTAGTCTGGGTAATGCTGAAAATAAAAGTTAAATAACAAAATTTTAACAGTAATAAAGTAATGGTACTAAATTGTCAAATAAAATGTAACCTCTGTCTAAACTATATATTAAGCTCTTACCAATTTAGAGGGAAGTTTCTGGAAGAGCTCACTAACAGTCCTTCCTGAAGAATCATTGCATGACACAATGGCCTCCAAAAGCTGTTCCAATATGGCTTTCAGATAGCTTGGTGGTGTCTGATGACACAGAGAAACATCAACATCACCTCTCATTTACAAACAGACAAGAAATGTCCGGGTGAAATGTCTAACCTCATCCTCCATGGAAGTGCTTGGGTTCTCCCCGTCTTCTCCTTCCTCATCATCTTCTGCCTCATCTCCATCACCCCCCTGTAGCAGATCGTTCTTTATGGATTGGAAGACATTCAAAAGCCTGCAGGCCGCCCTATACTCTGCGCTGTCTGTCTGTTGTCCAAAAGGGATACACAGGTGCATTGACGTTTGGGTAATACATTACACACAAAATGATGAATAGCTGAAAAAGATATGGCAAATACTGTAAAATAACCATCTTACCTTATAGTACGATTTAGCATTGTTAATAAGCAGATGAAAGTCGGCTGAGAATTGTTCTACATCCTGGTACTCCTCTGCCCTGAGCTTCTGCTGTATCTTCATCATGTCTATGGGTTGACTCACCACCTCATAATAGTCTGGCTGGTTCCTAGACAGAAAAGATGATGTTTACGGTGTGTATTAAACTCAGTTTGTATTAATTTGCCAAGCATTTAATAATCACTCTATACCTCCTTTTTGGTGCCCGAACAAACAGCTCACATATCTGTCTGCCCTGGTCATCCTTGTAATCTCTAACAGTGTTGTACAATTCATGGCAAATAGCAATCTGAGAAATGATTAAAGTGTTACTCATCATTCTGACAAAAACGGACATTTTATGGGTGAAAATTTGCTGCTCAACACAATGCTAACTAAAGCCTATGTTCTCACCTGATCAACAGAAGGGGCAGTGGATGCTCTCCTCCTCTTCCACCCACTGACCGGGGTGGATGATGTAGCATCGTCAAAGTCTCCTCCACTGGCACTGCTGGAGGGAGAGGTGGCCCGCCTTCTTTTGGACCCCATTGAAACGGTACCTGTTGATGGTTGAAACACAACAGTGATGTGGTGTACAAAACCACGGTTCAGATTGTCAGATGAAACTCGACAACACCAGGGTTAAGCATGAATGAATGACATAATAGTCGAATTTCCAGTAGATTTTAAAGATCATTACAACCAATGCAGTTGTATTAAGATTTAAGAAAATCCGCGTGTGCCCTCTCTTTACTCACATATACACTCTTTAAAAGTGCTGTTTTTAAGTCACCTATGTTGCTACAATATATGTGTGGTACAGTGAATAAGCCTAGCTGCTAACCTTCCGGTCCCGAACAGCCAATCCACGCGCGTACTTCAGTCAAACAAAAGAGCGGTGTCAACGGTGCGCTCGCGTTTCATTCGCGTTGCTTTGTTAAGCTTACTGAGCTGATCAACGTATTTGGCGACAAAGCTTTACCACATAAGCTCTCTTACCCGTATTAAAATCTCGACTTTCTTGGTGTAATTAAGAAGTGTACCTCGGTTACAACGGATCGCCAACTAGCTAGCAAAAAACGTTTACGGCTAGCAAACAAAAAAGTCCCGCCTCCTTCGTGATACGACACCGGAAGAGAATTTAATCAGGCCCCGCCCCATATTTACTAGCGTTGCGCTAGGGGGCAGAACGACTTAACGCTGATTTGATTTGACTCGAGCCGAATGTTGAGTTCAATTGTTGCTCATCGTGAAGAAGCAAAAAAGTAGTTTCAAAGAAAGATGTAAGCGCATTCACAGCATCAGTTGCTCTTTTTTGTAGTTCTGCTAACGTTACGATCTAATGAAATGTATCATGCAACATGATTCAATATTGTGATACAGTAAAATGTCGTAATGTATAGAACATACAGTTTGACCTCAGTTTATAGGTAACACTTACGTTACTACAATATTGTTTCATTTGTTGTAGAGTATTAATTTTGCACTATTGTTTGTATAATTTACAAAGCCATGTCAAAACCTTATGTAAAATCATGACATGAAAGATCACATCTACATTTTTTTCTTTATTATGTGTGTGTATTCTCTATTGTATTATCGGGAAATGTTAAACATTTTAATTGGTGACAGTTAAATCCGTGTTGTGTTTAGGAATGGTTGGGATCAGGAAGTTTACTGCCTTCTGTGTGGCAAGCCCCAGTCCGGTCTTTCTGATCATCTGAGAACAGCATGCATGAAGGAGAATGTTGATGCTCAGCTTATTGATCAAGAAGTGATGAGGGCCATAGAATTGCAGATGAAGTGGTCGAAAGAGGGAAGGATTATTAACATTGCAGAGGTGAAGAAGATTGTGAAGAGGAACGCTTCGCTCTGTGACTTGGCCGAGTATTTTGAGAAACAGGGATTTTTCGTTACGAATCAGAAAAGGTATTCTGTGGATGGTTCCTAATGTTAATGAATTACATAATTCATTTTCTACTTTAACTCTTGTCTTTAGCTATCATATGTCTTTTATTTCCCAGTAAGGTATTTATTTTGAGAAGGTCATTTGACAGATAAACGTGGACCATACCTTTTTATGATTTTCCGTAGTTCCACCAAGAAGAAGGTGATTGTTCTGGCAAAGGTGGAAATGGAAGATGTTTACAAAAGACTTGTTGAAAAAAAAAGTGTTCCTAGTAAGAACCAGACAACCTTCCGCAATTATTGTGTGGCCACATTGTTGTATATGCACAAACAGTCTCCCAAGAGCATTGTTGAATTCAAGGTGAGCAAGTGCTTCTTAACTTTTGCATCTCGACAGACTGATTTGGATTAAGTCTTAGTTGTCCCCAGGTAAACAGTGACAGACTTTGACTTGTTCTTAGATTGTGAACACGGCGATGCTTTTTTTGTTGTTGAATTTTTTTCACAGGTACAGGATTGGAATAATAGAAGACAGGACGGAGACAACGTCCTTTTACAGCTTGCTAAAGAACAGACTTTAAAACTCAGCGAGACGGAACACATGGTAAGCGATTACACATTTTCTTATCAAATTATTAACAGGTCAGGCAGTATTAAGAGAATGTGCATTTTAAAATGCCTCTTATGCCAAAGTTTTTAGACTGTTACTTCTGTAACATAAGGCCTGGGTATTTGAAGAACAGCTACAAAAAGAAACATGAGAACTTCTTCTTGACCTCATCAGGACCCCTTTCGAATCCCATTGCAGATGTGAATAACTTGTTGAGAAAGTGAGTATTCCTGTGAAAGCAACAGCGCTCATATTTGGATTTGGATTCAATTTATGCTTTTACGATTTATGACCTTATCGTCCAATTGATGGGAACAGATATGAATCAGTGGCGCAGAGAAGGGGACCCCCAACATATGTTGCAATGCCAGAGGAGCAGCAGAGTGCTGAATGTATCTCACCTTTAAGTTCATGGTTTGCCTTCGAGGATAAGTTTCCTGTCACATTGCATGGAAAAGCTCCTTCACTAAAGCAGGCAACAGACGCAGGTTTTGTGAAAAACCGTAGATTGTATTTCCAATGGAGAGGTGTGCAGTATAAACAGCGTGTGCGATATGTACTGGGTAAGTATAGGGAGACTGATGCCAGGGAGACTGATGCCAAACCCAAGCCATCTCAAATCCAGCCCATCATTGATAAGACCAGATGGACCACTAACATTCAGACCATGGGTGACGTTCTGCTGGCATGGATCCAGTTTGCACGTATGTCTCCTGCTCAGATTGAAACCGATGTGTCCACAAGAAATTCAGTCACCCAGCAGCAAGGGGAAGAGCCGGCTACTGAAAATGAGAAAGGTCGGTAAACATATTTTGACTACAGAGGCCTTTGAAAAAGAGACAGCGTGAAAGTGTTTTTTGCTTTGGTTTTTATAAATTTAGTCGCCGAGCAGCAAAGGGAAGACTTGTTATCAAAAACAAGGATGGTACGTAAATGATTTGGACTCAACAGTCCTTTACATCGTTTACAGTGAATGAATGTTTATGCTCCAAAACATGTTTTTACAGAGGTTGAAAATGATGCATCTGAAATTAATTTAGTCTCCGAGCAGCAAGGGGAAGATCTGGTTATTAAAAAAGAGGAAGGTACGTATAACAATCGTTTAAATATATTGAAAACATGCATTTCTTTCCTCATGCTCGAGGAAAGCTCATGCTCGATAGCATGTTTCTTTACTTTTCTACAGATGTTGAAGATAATGTGTCACTAAATTTAGTCAAAAAGCAGCAGTGGACAAAGCTGGGTATCAAAAAGGAGAAAGGTGCATAAATATATTTGGACATATTTTGAATAGTTGTGCAATTATGAGACAGTAATTGAAAGTGTATGCTCAAAAGCCACCTTTCATTACTTTTTTAAAGATATCATGGCCACAATGGAGTTCACTGCAAACCAGAATCAGCATGGCTGGCGCAGTGAAATAGTACCCAAACAAGACGCAAAGAGAAGAAGAATTTCACAGAGCCTTCATACTTGAGGCAACCACCCGGTCAAGTTAAAACTGGTGACAATAGGCAAGTTTTAGATTTACCTTAAACGTTCTCAGTGGGCCCAGAGAATGTGTTTCTTTCTATGTCCTCTAATGCCGAGTTCTTGCGGGTCTATGTTGTACAAAGATCATTTAGGGTTATAAATAATGTTCCTTGCTTGGTGACTTTTGAATGTATCCTATTGTTGTTTATATATCATAAATAAAGATAACGTTCTTAAATGCATTCTTCAGAGGTGATGAGCAAATGACTAACCTTGGTGGTTGCATGACCTAAAAACAAAAATATACCTATTGCATACATTTGGTCAGTGGCTCAGTGTCATGTATTAGGATGATGTACATGGGAGGAGGTCATGTGTGGCACTTTTTTAAGGTTGCTTTAGACTATATAATCAATCCAAATAAATATAAAAAAAATAATACAGCAGAAAAACATGCATATAAAAAGTGTACTACTGTAAATGTGTTTTTAAGTATAATTTATTATTATTTTTAAGTAACTTCGTCATTCCGTGTGATAAACCTCGTTCACTTTTAAAACACAGTATCTTGCATGAAATGCTCCTGGTTTTGTGAGGTCACCCGTATGGTAGTATGAGGTTTTATGTGAGAGACACTCCTCCAGAGTCCAGACGTCAGGGTCGATCCCGCAACTCTTGCGTCGGAGGAGAATTGCGGATAGACAAAAACGCCAGAAGAGGAACATCGGGAACAGTCCATCAGGTATACCGTGTGAAGTTTTTTGTGTGAATGATTTACATTTAGCCACAGAATTTGTGTTTTCACCAATGTGTTTATGTACATTCATTAATGTCTTTATACAATATCAGTCCACATCGCGCATCAGGGGTCTACAGATTACAGGTGGGCTAATTCTACTACACGAATCGATTTGAAGAAATATAGAGGTTTACATGTACATCACATAGGCTTCCTTGTGCTCTTGCGCTTTAGGAAAAGTCGTTTGTTTAAAGCGCATTGGCCAAAGCTTTATGACCTCGGCAGTATTGTCGGTGAAAATCACTGCAGCGTTTGCCTCGTCGATTTAAAAGAGATATTTGCTTGATCTGTTAGTTCACGTTATTGTTATAGCTTACCTCGCTGTTTGTTCCTAAAACATGTTTAGTGCAGGTGGCAGCAGACTGCATGCGCATCGATGCGCAGTGGACACAAGCGAACAGTATGTGTCCGTTGACATAATTCATTGCTTATTCAATATAGCCTAGATGCGGACCACTGACAAGCACTGGTAAGGTTGCTCAGCATTGCTTTACTTTTTGTCAATGCAAAGGATCCTTTGTGTAATATTGCGGGTGATTTTTAATTGTTGTAGTCACCTAAGACGAAGGCTATTGTTCTGAAATGGTTTGGTGCAATGGGAATGGAGCGTAGTATGGCATATAATATCACTATACGTTCCTTCAGTTGTTAAAACAGTGCGATTGCCTGTGGGTTCGAATCCCATGAAACACGCGTCTATATCTTGAATGCACTTTAAAAGTTTAATGGATTGTCACGTTTTCGCAAATGCTGCTGATCATATTGTCTGATGCACTTAATCATATTTGTTTCCTCCTGTGATCTGTTTATTTCCTTTGTCTTGTGATGTTTCATGCAATTCATCCGTCGGAAAATATCAATAAGTACTATCTGTCAGTTCAAGAGTGGTGTGTCTGCCTAGAAAAATATTGATTGTCCTGTAAATCAATTTAGATCCTTTATTAACTTCAAATAAGGCCACTTGTGACTTGTTGAGATTTTCAGTTAGTTTCAGTGTTTTTACCTTTAAAGGAATATAAATGTTTTGTTTCAGTTGTCGGCACAATTCTCCAATTCTTGTCAAAGAGGTCACAACTGACCTATGTGCCAAGTGCATGGTCAAGATCGCCACGATTTCTTATTTATTACCCATAAACTTTAGTTTTCTGATTCACGGCTAATGATTGATATATTCTGGCTTTTTTAGATTCTCAGAATTACAAACCAACTGTACGATGCCTTTAGGAGAGGATGAAAATGGATGGAAAAAGAAGACAACTGATATTAAGGAGAATTACGATTTCAAGGAGGTCTTGGGAACGTGAGTGTTTGTGTTTTCTCGTGGTAATTTGAACAATTAATTGAAGTGCTTTTTTACTTTTTTATTTTTGGATACATGTGGGCTTTTAAGAAAATCTTTAGTTCATACCTTCAGTATGTGTTCAAAGACATCAAAGCCCCATGAAACTCATCACTGATGGAAAATCACATCTATTTTTCACTCATGACATCACAGACTTTGAGTTATGCCAACTATGTGATCAACAAGTAGTCCATCTGTAGCTGTATATTTGCCCTCAAAAGATGTCATTTGTTTTAGATGATTTAGAATCACAATATGTCTGGTTGGCATTCATTATAACTGAGACACATCAGAAAAGAACTCATCTATGTACGGTATGTGGGTTAGATTCTTTTTTTCTCACTTTGCAAACTGTGAATAATATCAACTCAGAGCAGCACTTTGGTTGGCTGTCAATACCGGGAATTACAGTACATGCATTTACAGTGACTTTTAAATTATTTATGAGTGTCACTTAAGCCACGGGTTAAATTAACAAGTAAATAAGACTATAGATTAAGACACATTTTTAGAAATTTTCAATTGGCAGTTCACACAAAAATGAAAACTCTGTCATCATTTACTCACTCTTTTGTCATTGTTCTTCTTCAGAACACAAAAGAAGATATTTTGAAAAATGTTGGTAACCGGCACCCATTTACTTGCATTGGTTTTGTAATGTGAATGGGATCCGGCACAGTTTAGTTACCAACTTTCTTCAAAATATATATATTTTTGTGTTTTGCAGAAGAAAGAAAGTCATAAAGGTTTGAAATGACAAGAGGGTGAATAAATGATGACACAATGTAATATGTGATGCATATTTGGGTGAACTATACCTTTAAAGGTCACGTAGCTTAATTTTCTATATTTTAATAAAACACATTGTCTATATACAGTAATATGTCTTTAAAAATAAATTAGAAAAGTGCATAAATGTTATGCAGATTAAATAACGCATGTCATGCTGCGGGAAACATGCTGTCATTGCAATGCATGTCATGTCAACTGGAAATGAACTGCATTGTAAATGCAAGTTGACTAATACAGTCTTGTCATAAAAATAATAACACAGCTTCAACAATAAGTGAAATTATGCAAATTAAGCAAATCAGAAGTCAAACAGTGACCCTGTGTGTTTACAAAATTGCATTTATTCCCATCTTTGTTATGATGTAGTGAGAGATTCGGCGATGCTTCGCCACATTACTCATCCGGAGTCAACATTCAGTCTACGTTGACCTTAAGTGCACAGACCTTTTTATATCGCAGACATATTTATACCGCAGACTGCGTAGGTGGAGTGCGTACGTTAACAGTTACAATCGCTGCATCCCTTGCGACTCATAACAGAGGGTGGCAGAGAGCCAGCGAGATATGTGGACAGATGGACCGAGTGGTCTGCCATGCCGGATTTTAGTGGCACTCGTGCAACATCTTTCACGAGGCACATGAGAGGGTGATGTTGGGTGGGAAGTAGCCCACCGACCTTCAAGGCACAGCTTGGGGGAAAGACACCAGTGTTAAACAGCGGTGGAAACCTTCGGACGCCTGTGCAGACGCATGCACTATTCATCGGGTTTACGAAGAGTGTCTGTCCTCTCCCCCGGTCAGAATGACTGCTCTTTCAGATGGCATAACGTAATCATTTGGGCACGCTTACTTCAGCTTGAGTTCACATGGACAGCCTCATGAAAATCTCCTTCTTTGGAAGCCTGCATTGCTTTGTGCTACACTAACCAGAGACACATTCTTTACACCACTGTGAAATATCATTCGGGGGGTTGTCAGTGTTGCACCAACAGTCCATAATGCCTCTGTATTAAAGTGATAGTTCCCAAAAAAAATTTTGGCAAGGTTGAGACTCGGCTGGACTAGTAGAGCAGGTAATTGTTAGTGCTGCAATGGTGCTATCAATGGCAATAATACATTTTTGCTTGTGCCGAGGAGCTTTTTTGTATGCATACACAATGTATTCTACAGAGAGCTGAATGAATTGAAGCAGAGTGTGTAGTAGGCAGGATTGCTGCAACTGGGACTGGTCTGCCCCATCAGCAGAAACACAGAGAGAAAGAGACCATGCACACATCCTAAACTTATCTTCTTGAGGTTTGTAATACCAATAGCAATGCAGAAGCATTCGGGAAATATTGGGGTTAAACAGCATGATAGGCTTTAGGATGAAGGGGCCTTAAATGGGTTATAAATCAAAAGTTGTTAATTGTAGACGGAAAGTGGAAGAAGTTCTCTGTGTAGGGAAATTTGTAATCTAGCTTTGTTTTTCCTTGTGAGAATCAGAGAGTAATTCACTGTTGCAGCTTTGAGTAGCCTGACAGAACTGCTCTGTTCAGAGGATTTGACTGAACCGTATATGTTGACAGAAAGCCTCTTTTCTGCAGAAGATTATGGAATTGGTTTACCCGTGAATTCTGTGAGCAGAGTCAATTGATTTATTCTGAAGACGGTAAATATAAATGTCTCAAATATTTCCAGAAACAGATGAGAATCAATGAGGATAAAGTTTAGTTTTAGGCAGTGATGAAAATGGAAACAATATATTATACAAACATGCTTGAATCATGACCTTGGTATTAATTTTGGTTTTTACATTATTGAAAATGTTTGTACTAGGGTTGTCAAACGATTAACTAAAGTTTGTGTTTGCATAATATACAGTATGTCTGTGTACTGTGCATATTAATTGTGTATTTATAAACACAAATACAAACAATATTAAGATGTGTTTGTTTATTTATTTATATTTACAAATAATTGAAATGATGTATAAACGTTCATTCATTTTTATATTTTTCTTAATATACATGTATGTGTATGTTTTTGCGTTTAAAAATACAAAATTAATATTCTCAGTACACAGACATACAGTATATTATGTAAACACAAGCTTTATTCTGAATGCGATTACTTAAAGTTAATCATTTGAAAGCCCTAGTTTGTACCATTTTCAAGGTTATTTAACAATTCTGAAATGTCTTATTCTGTAATTGAAAAAAGGTTTAAATTTATTTTAGCTTACTTTTCCCAGAAAAGGCTTAGGTCTAATCCCAGACTAAAATGCATGTTTAAGATGTTTTAACTAAAAGAAAAATCTTTGAATATGTCAGTGTCATTGTTTTGTCTTAAGATTCAGACCTGTAAGGATTTTTCTAATGTATTTTTAACAATCTACTTTGTTTAAGGCCTAACCTAAATGTGAGATCTCATGCATCAAAAAATATGTTGTTTCTAAAACTTTCTGTAAAAGTGGAAGGATTTTATACAAATTTTATGACAAAAATAGATCATGTTTATATAGATTATGAGGGTCAAAATGTTAAGCCTGGTGAAATATTTAGCAGGGTTATGTTAACCATAATATGGGATCGTTTTCTTTTTGTTAGTTGTTAGTAAAAGCACAATCTAATCTGATTGCTAATATGGTCAAAAATAATTGAAAAATCTGATCAAACAACTTGTGACAACATTTGTTCTGGTCAGAGGATGAATGAGGAGAAAGAAGAAAATCAGCTTTCACAAACGCTTCATTATGACTATTGGCTCCATTGCCACTAACAGGACAAGAATGGATTAATAAACATAACAATGCAGCTTTGTTTACAAGAGAGAAGGACAATAAGGGAGTTTGTGCTCTGTTAAAATTGGCTGCGTGTTTTTTAGGTTCAGAGAGACTCCGAAGCATGTGTAAGAATAATAATAAGTCATTTTTACTAAAATATATTTTACAAACTGTAGGAAATAAAACTATTAAAGCAAATCCATATATACAATTGGCCTGGGTGTGTTGATTTTCAATTTAGGAGCAGGTGCAGCCATTTTCTAAATTGAATATGTTACGGTTTCATCCGCTTTGAGTTATTTTTAGCTGTACAAAACATACAGCTTGTTATACCGCTTGATTTCGCAAACTGGTATTTCTTATCAGATTTTATATATTGTCATTATAATATTGTCAGTTTGTAAAACCATGAGCTTATAGCGGCTAA
The DNA here is from genome assembly GCF_015846415.1 of Triplophysa dalaica. Lineage (NCBI taxonomy): Eukaryota > Metazoa > Chordata > Actinopteri > Cypriniformes > Nemacheilidae > Triplophysa > Triplophysa dalaica. The sequence continues at coordinate 21,633,062 of NC_079547.1, read as the reverse complement.
ACCAGCACATTTAAATTTTTAAAAAAAATATTCTTCAGCATTTTTGGTTTCACAATTTTTGGTTTCATAACGAACCATTCAGTCAAAGGAATCATTTCGTTCTTACCTTTTTATAATTAGAATTACCTTTTTTGCCACAAAGAACCTTTAGTGCAACAGAAAGGTTCTTCGGATGTTAAAGGTTCTTTATTGAACCATTTAGACAAAAAAGGTTATTCTAGGGCACCGTGAAGCACCCTTCATTTAAAGAGAATGCTAAAATAATAGTAATTTTCTTGGCCCATCATCCTCTTTCATCATTCATTCACCCTCCTGTAAATCCAAACCTGTCTGACTTTCTTTGTTCTGCAGAACATAAAAGAAGGTATTCTGAAGAAAATTCATAACCAAACAACATAGGCCCCCATTGACTTCAATTGTATGGACACACAACCACTGAGAGTGTTGTAGTTAATGCAAGAATTTAATTTTTGCTTGAACTAAGCATCGAATGAAAAAATGTTCTTTCTCAAATGTCCTGTATTTTATTGACTCTTTTATTATATTTGTATAAATAATTGTCTTATTTAGAGACACAAACACCCACACTGTCCGTCTTGTATCATTTCCCAATCTCCGTTCTCCACATCTCTCATCCTCTTTACCCACAGGAAGTCATGGGAGGCCTTAATTACACCATGTCTCACGGCAACAGTGCTGCGCTCGCTCTCTCTGTTTCCTCTCTCTCTCTCTCTCTCTCTCTCTCTCTCTCTCTCTCTCATTTTTCTTCTCGACCTGCTTTTTGCCCACCAACCCCCCCCTCCACTTAAGGCGCCTCGATAACTCTGTGATTTGAGTCCATCAGAAAGTTTGTTGACAGCTGCTGCTCTGTATGAATGTTCCTTCTCAATAAACAACCCTGCTGTGACCATGAGTCACTAGCTCTGGCTTCCAGGTCACTGTAGTTTTCCATTTCATTTCAACAATAATAACAAAATATCACGGTTTTAATTGAAACAGTCATCTTAGCCATAAATTTCCAGTTTCTTTCCCTGAAAAATATGTGAGATGTATTTGATTGAGCAAGTTGGTTACACAATGCTAGGGTGTAACTTGGGCTATAGGGTGGTATGCGGTTGAATGATTGAAGTAGTACGTTGCTGTGGGGTTGCTATGGTGTTTTTGGTGGTTGCTAAGGCATTGCTACTGAGTTCTATATAAGTGGTTGCATATTAGCCAATATCTATAAAGACTACTACCAATATTCTAGCATATTTCTTAGATATGATTGTAGGTGATGTTGTTTTTAAACACTTGTAAAACAAGGATCAGTGAAACTGTTTGACATGATAATAAGAGCACTCATTAACACAATGTGAGATTTCAGCGTTGCAAGAGAGGAAAGATGTTTCCTCTACTGTTATGTATTCTTTGTTTTTATCTCTTTTCCTCAGAGGCAAATTTTATGTTTAATTGCTCCCTATGTGATTAAGAAGGCTGTTTAGGGAGTGTGTGTTTGGGACAACTAGATTATACACGACACTGTTTTAACACACAGACTCGCTATTTATGCCCTTAAATGAGAATTAATGCGCTTGTCTTCATCTAAGGGTAAAAACTTGAAAGGATGCCAAAAATAGACGAACGCACTCAAATGCTGATACCCAAAAAATGTTGCATGGGTGAATAAACTTGCTTGTTAACAACACAGCTTGTTATGGTTGCCTTTTTCGTTTCTTCATGTTCGCCTTTGCGCGAGATGAGTCTCTCTGGAGGGTACAACTACAAAACAAAAATCATCATGTTTTCCTGATAAGTCTGACCTGCAAAAAATATCAGCCGTTCACAATATTTCTGTTGCACAAACAGCAAAGAAATACTACTTTTATAAATGTTTCAACGTTGGTTACACAATAGTCAGAGTTGAATTATACATACACTCACATCTTTTCCAGCAATTTTCATAAATGATCATGAGCAACATCTGTGAACTATTCCAGTTTTGTTATATTATGTATGCAGGTTTTTTTTTGTGGGGGGCGTTCTTGGCTATTTAAAATCTAAGTCTGATAACTTACTTTGGCAGCTCATATTTTACCTGCTTACCTGCGGGTGCAGACATTTGGTTTCAAACTAATCATATTTGGTTTCCAGAACATTCCCGAAATAAAAAAAAATGATTTCCAGAACGTTATTTTTAAGGTTTTGTTTTTGGTATCTAGGAAAGTTTTCTTAACAGGAAAAGAGTGTTAGAAATCTGGAATATGACTTAAATATTTATATCAATAAAATACCCAACTGAGAATCAAAAATGTGGCGTGTGGCGGTCCAATGTGGGTAGGATATTTAATACAGAATGTTGACCTATGCAGGCTCACTACCCTAGTCTTTATTATGTAAGCTAAATATACAACAGGACTAACTAGTTCTTTTCTCTCCACCAGGGGAGCGTTCTCTGAGGTTTTCCTGGCCGAGGAGAAGAAGACCCAGCGACTCGTAGCAATTAAATGCATCCCTAAGAAAGCTTTGGAGGGAAAGGAGAACAGCATTGAGAACGAGATTGCTGTGCTACACAGGTCAGAAGCGACTCTCTCTAGAGCTTGTACGGTCATAAGAGATAGGTCTATATATATTTAAAACACAGTTTGCCTTAATGTCCTTGTTTGCTCTGAAAAATTTATTCAGGAGATTTGACTTTGAATCTGGTTTAAGAGATTTTAAAATACATTCCGACACATACATTTTTGTTTTCCTCTCAAAAAGTAAGAAAATGAGCTAAAGTTAACATTGCGTTGTATCTGCATTGCATTAGCAGTGCAAAGGTCATGGGTTTGAGGCCCAGAAAACACATATACTGAAAAGTATACGTTGAACTTTAAAAACACTGTAAGTTGCTTGGATAAAAGCGTTTTTGAGAGCCCTTATTTGGGATTAAACCATTTGATCACTGGGGCCAATAACGGATAACAATGCTTTGTTTTTAGAGCGAGTAGCCTTCAGTCAAGATGTGTGTGCCGATATAGGACCTTGATTCCTTTGGAAAAAAAGTGGCAGTCAAGAAGCTGAAAGATCCGTTCGAATGCTCTCAGAGTGAAAAAAAGCTAAAGTGGTATCTGTACGATAAAAATGTGCTATTGCCTTAGAAATCATGGAAGTGTGCACCGGAAATGTCAAGAGTGCTGGAGAATAGTCCTATTTTTAGTGTCTCTGTTGCCAGGGAAACAGCACACGCAGTGGCAAAGATGGTATGGAGGTTCCCGCAGCATTATTGTGAGACACAGAGGAGCGATAGTGAGAGACGAAAACAGAAAGAGAATTCCACAACTGGTGTGAAGAACTGTAATTGCAGTGAAAGTAGGAGACTGAAGGAGTGAAGACGAAACGGGAGATAAAACAGAATATTGAATTAAAGGCTGATGAGAGCTTTGCAGCATGGACGTGATGATGGTGTATGAAAGAGAATGAGATGGGGAAATAAAAATAAGAAAGTGGGACGGAAAGCCATAATGAAGACAGAAAACTAAGATCTATTGAACGTTACAGAGAGCTTCCAAAGATGTTAACAATCACATTTCCTGGAAGACAGAACATCAATCACATTAAAATATCAATGCACTAACATGTGCACATTGCATGCAATAAAATAAAATACATTTAAGGATAGTACGCCTGGAAAATGAAAATTTGACCCTTCTGCAATGGGAATAATGATAGAATTGGACATTTTTGGGTCATTTTATCTTAAAGTTGCAATCAATAAATTTTGACTCTCTGTCACCAACCGGACAATGGCGGTACCCATTGAATTGAATTGGTTTTGTGTCCATACAATGAAAGTTATTTTGTAACCAGCTTTCTTAAAAGTGTCTTCTTTTGCGTAAGAGAGAAAGTTATGAAAACTGATTTATTATGTAGCAGTTCAATAACTGATTTATGTTTTTTATCCAAAAAACGATTTGTTGCTCTAAAGGGATACTTCACCCAAAAATAATGATTCTGTATTTGTTTTGCAGTAAATGGTGGGTGAGATCTGATATTCTTCCAAATTTCTAAAAATAAATGTACACTGGTTTGGTAAAATCTTAGGGTGCATAAATGATGACAGAATTTTAATTTTTGGGTGAACTATCCCTTTAAGTAAAGAAAATACACAGAATATGCACTTCATTTAAGATTTCTTCTCGTAAGATTGTTTTCCAGGTATTTCCTCTGTTTATTAATCACAGTTTTTTATCTCTCTGTTGCTTTTCTCCAGAATAAAACATGAGAATATTGTTTCACTGGAGGACATCTTTGAGAGTCAATCACATTTGTACTTAGTCATGCAGCTGTAAGTGTCTCAGCACTCAGTTTAACATTAACCATAATGGCATTTATACAACAAAAGTACTATTAGATTATGTTTTAATGATGCACAGTTTCTTCTGAATGCTTATTTTATTATAGCTAAGGTGTAAATGTGTGTATGTGCGTTCGTGTGTGTGTTAACAGGGTATCGGGGGGAGAGCTGTTTGACCGGATCGTTGAAAAGGGCTTCTACACCGAGAGAGATGCCAGCAAACTTATTCGCCAGATTTTAGATGCAGTCAAGTATCTCCATGATATGGGCATTGTGCACAGAGATCTGAAGGTAATGCTGAGACATTCTTTCATTATCACATTTGTTGTGATACATACATATGTGACAAACCTTAAGCTGTAAAAATGCTTCTGTCCTCTTTACACCATGAAAGGACATAACAACCAATTATAAAATATGTGTTTGATATACAGCTAAAGAATAAAAGAAAAATTGGTGTACTATGTATACTAGACACTTAGTGGTATGGTAGTATGCAATGACAAAAGGACCCCGTTAAGGACCCAGTGATGCTGTAAATGTTATCATAATATCAGTGGTTAGATCATGTTGCTATCAACGGCAAGGTCATGGGTTCGATCTCAAAGGCCTCGGCTTAATGCATAAATGTAAATGTAAAGAGCAATGTGGAGATTTTAGCGACATCTAGTGGTGAGGTTGCGAATTGCAACCAATGGCTCACTCCACTTCCCCCCTCTCCCTTTCGAAGCACTACGATGGCTGACACAGCACAAGATGTTGTCACATTTTCGCTTCTTTTTGCTGAAGGAGATAAAGTATTTACGAAATGCGCTCTATAGAGCAGTCTGTCCATTAAGGTCTGCTGTAGAAACCTGCTGTAAGGGGACCTGCGGTGTATGTAGATAGCTCATTCTAAGGTAATACAAGACATCGTTTTTTTTATTATATTGCATTTCTTTCAATAGTTCCTTAAAAAAATGACACACTGGACCTTTAAGAGAGCATCGTCAGCCGTATACATATCAAACCAAGTCCACCAACTATTGCAGATTAATTTCTGTACCACCTGACTCAATTTAATTCAATTCAGGCAAAATGATGTTCAGCTCGGATCAATTCTTTCTTTATTTGCACAGCCAGAGAATCTGTTGTATTACAGTATGGAAGAAGACTCCAATATCATGATCAGTGACTTTGGCCTGTCTAAGATCGAGGATTCAGGAAGCGTGATGTCAACCGCCTGTGGCACGCCTGGATACGTGGGTACGAGCGAAGGCTATTTTTGTTCTGATCTGTCACAACGAGTTCAGTAATCTACATTTTTAGCTTGACTTCTTTTAGAAAAGCCATTCAAGTGTCTCTTTGATGCACTTATTTTGTACAAAGCTCAAAATGAAAGCTAACTTTATAGATGGTTTGCTGAAATATTCTCTCTCTTTCAGCTCCTGAGGTCTTGGCCCAAAAGCCATACAGTAAAGCTGTAGACTGTTGGTCCATAGGAGTGATTTCCTATATTTTGTAAGTCACATTACATATACAGTATCTGTAAATATGTTTAAATAAGTAACAGCAGTCTAAAAATCAAGTTTTTTTTTTAGTTTAGTCTGCATTTGTATTTCTTTTGCAGATTATGTGGATATCCTCCATTTTATGATGAAATCGATGCCAAACTGTTTGAACAGATTTTAAAAGCAGAATATGAATTTGACTCGCCGTACTGGGACGACATCTCTGACTCAGGTAGTTCAGTCATGTTCAACAGTTTTGGCTCGAAAAATTATGATTTGATTAGACAATTCTGAACACAAGAACACAAAAGAAGATATTTTGAAGAACACTCACAACCAAACGACACTGGACCCGATTTCATATGAACACAAAACCATAGAGACATTTCTCAAAATATCTTCTTTTGTGTTCCACAGAACAAAGAGTCATAAACAGTTTTTGAACCACATGAAGAAGAATAAACAATGACAGAATTGTATTTTTGGGTAATGTTCAAAGAGTTGTACTAGAAGGTTTGGACAATAGGATATGTTGAGAAACTTATTTTCGATTATATCTCTTCTCAGCCAAGGATTTCATCACTCACTTGATGGAGAAAGATCCATGTTTCAGATACACATGTGAACAGGCGTTACAGCATCCCTGGTAAGATTATCTAGAAGCAAGTGTTCTGCATATTTTGCATTCATTTCTTTAAACTATTATTATATAATTTTTCATCTTTCAACACACCTGCATTAGTAACCATCCTTCCTCTGATATTAAAGGATTTCTGGAGATACAGCTCTGGACAGGAACATTCACGAATCTGTTAGTGCACAGATCAAGAAAAACTTTGCCAAAAGCAAATGGAAGGTATCTCCATTTATTCTAGAGATTTATACTTAAACATATCTAGCTGGTGTTGAAATAGAAATATAATTGCATCTAAATGTTCTTAGATGTGTATGTGAACATTTTTGAGCCATGTTATTACTGCTCGTGCCCTTCCAGCAAGCATTTAATGCGACAGCGGTGGTCAGACACATGCGGAGACTGCAGCTGAGCACCAGCCTAGAGGGGCCGAGCCAAATCAACACCACCAGCCCATATCACAGACACCTGCTCCTCCCCGCAAAAGAGCTCGAGCAGGAGGAAGATGAAGAGGAGGAGGTGGAAAAGAATGGTATGGTTTAGCCATTGAGCTGTTGCTTATAGGTTTCCTTTATAGCAGTGTGAAAAAAGTTTTCTTTAATTAGCAATGGCATGTTTTAAAGACCTTGTTTTATTCCAGCAGTACCTGTTCTGGCCAGTAGGTGGGACTGTTTTCAATCAGCAGAATCTGATTCAGAGTTTTCTCAGGTTTTAATCTTGTTACTCCATAATGAAACAATGTATTTACGAAGAAAATGCAGATCAAACTTCACCCCGTAAGTTATATTTGTATAGACCTCTACTTTAGACCCAAACTCTTACCAATACAACTCAACATTGCACATCACATGCTATACATCCTTCTTATTAAAATGAACAAGTCTTTTACTTAAAGGGATAGTTCACCCAAAAATATTATTCCATATAAATATAAATTCTGTCATCATCTACTCATCTTCGAGTTGTTTTAAATCTGTATAAATTTCTTTGTTCTGATGAACATAGAGAAAGATATTTGGAAGAATGCTTATAACCAAACAGTTAGTGGACCCATATTCCACTACCATAGTCGGAAAAATTACTTATTTTTTTTTCCTGTCAAACACAACAATTTCTACTATGGTAGTCAATGGGGTCCAAGAACTGTTTGGTTATAAGCATTAGTCCAAATATCTTTCTCTGTGTTCAACCAAACAAAGACATTTATACAGATTTGAAACAACTAGAGTGAGTAATTCATAACAGAATTTTCATTTTTGGGTGAATAGTCACAGTATCTTATTTTTTTACTTCACAGTAAAAAAAAATCTTAAAATGGACAAAAAAGTAATCCCATCGGCCAAAATTTTTCTTTTCTTTTTATTTTTTCCTGGCGAAAAAAATCACTCTTCAAATTTGAGTGTAGGGACTAAAGAGAAAGAGTTTGTAACAATTGTGGCTCTTAAGGCAAAATTTTAAAAGGATGCTGAAGTATTCATGTTATTATTATGCAGCAGGGCCTTTGTGTAGAAATAATGCAGTATCAATAATGATGGTTTTTAATATCACAGTTGTTCTCAATATATTCAGGTATATTGTGGCACTCAGAAGGATGTTTGTCTGGAGATGCATGCCATTGTATACACTTCTTTTATGTTTAGGTTCTCCCACCACAGACGGACGTCGGGGCAGTGCCGATAGAGAGAGTCTCAGAAGCTGTGCTTACTGCTGTCGACCAACCAGCAGGATCTGAAATAGATCTCTGAACCCAGCGGAACCCACGAATGCACTTCTATTGCACCAGTCTGAACCGGAACACAGAGAGAAGTTCCCTGGTAACATGCACTTGATGGAGCTAGTACTGATGGTGGGAAACTCAACTCACATGTGGCTTTAAACAGTCCGACAGAAATTAACTTCTCTGTTTTAACCCTTGTTTATTTTGTCCGATTTATATTTATGTTGCCCAACCAAAGAGAGTTTTAGTTGTGTATGGGTTATAATGTTAGTTCATTCTTTTTTTCACAAGAAAGAACACTTTCAGGTGTCGTCGCCGTAGCATTTTGGAGTAGCAACTAGGTGTAATGTCCAAATAAACCCAGCTTTTATAAAGATTTGCTATTTAAGATCAATTTAATGTCACGTTGTCTTGTTTTTAACCTTTTCTCGCCTTAATCCGATGTGTTATTTGTTTTGTGAGGTCAATTGGATGTAGTTGTTTGAAATCTGGATTTTGTGCTCTGGTTTAGACTGGTTCTCTACTGCAGAGTTTGTGAGTCTGGGTGCATTTTTTACACCCGGATTAAATACAGTCACAAACCTGTATAATCTCTCTTTTCAATATTTCATTTTAGTCTAATTTTAGACTGTGTGGGCCTAAAACAACCCACTCTCAGAGTCCGAAGCAAGCCAAACCCAAGTGAGCTGCCTATTCTGAAAGCATTTTTACGGCATTATACTGTAGGTGTGCTGCACCTGGCTCAAGTTAACTCACCAGGCTTTGGAACAAAGCCGTCTTTTATTAAAATTATTTATTGATATATGATTATGAGTTTTTCCAGGTTGAGGTGAGGGGGGTTTGGACGTGGTGGTGAAATATTGTGGTTGGATGCATGTCGTGTGAGCTGGTCGTTTTGTAAAGGTTCTTTTGTTTGGGTTTCTGGCCATAATATGTACTGTTCTAATGAAGATGTCTAATGTTTGCATGACCTCGTAAATATGTTTACAAGAGCGATGAACAAAATAAAAATATACACATTATTATCAGTAAAACTATGCGGATGAGCAAAATATGACGGATAATATTGCCCATGAAGTGATGTAGATAGAGGCATATGATATTTTGGCACTTGACTGAATCTGTATCTTTTGTCTTTTCTTTGTGGAATATAAATGTTATAATTTAAAGCGAAAATGCACATTTAAGAATATTTGGAGTGCGGGCCTAAACTGGATTTCTTCTAAAATAACAATGCAAGACCGTTTATTACCTTGTTTACCAGTAAATCATATTTGTGCCAATGAGAGCACTACTTACTTGAAGCCAACTGTAACCTATTTTCTTTGCAAATTCACCCCTCAAAGTCATATTTCTTGTTAAACTTAACTTAAGAATAGTAGCTATATGATGAATATTTTCATCTAAAAAACTATTTTTCAACTCATAGTTTGTTGAAATATGGACATTAATGTTAACCAAGAATTTGTCCATATTTGACCCAACAATGTTGAAACAACCCAGCATTTTTTTTGAAGCGTAAACATAAATTTTGTCAGAATATATATATATATATATCTCATCTTGTTTCACGTGAACGTACGCACACTTGCCGATTTCGCAAGGAAGAGGAGACACAAATACAGTATGTGTATTTTCCATGGAAGATGATGTATACATGTATTGTATATCTTTTTTTGTAAAAGCTACAATGTATCGATGCAATGCATCATGTGTTATCGATGAAGTTGAGAAGCAAGAGCCAATGATTTATACCCTTGAAGATAAACAGGCAGTAGCACGTTATGAATAAACACTCCTTGTCTATGCATTGTGTGTCCGGTAAAATCTTTGCGAACGGTGCAAATAAAAGCACATTAAAGTGCTATGCAAAGGGAATGTGATCAGCACTTTCAGATACAAATTAACTCTTCAAACAAACAAAAACAGACTTCCAACTGTATGTCTCAAAATCCCTTTATTTAAAGACTACATTTATAAAACACATTTACAAGCGTATTATGTGTCTTTACTCCAGCACATCTGTGAGGTTAAAATATGTGAGTCGTGTCATCATATGATTCGAAAAGATGTTCACTTGAAATATTTTTAAACAGCTGATCAAAGTGAGAATTCTATTTGTTTGAAATATAAAACAAGAGTACTGTGTAGTGTTTATTGTGTATATATACCCACTCTTCATTTTAAATAGAATGTGAAATACTGTTGTATGCAAAGTCAAAAATATAACGCTTTCGTAATGGTGCAACTTACTGTCTTAATCAAAATAGTGTTTAAAACAATTTTGTAATACTGACTTTAAAAGCATATTACGCTTGACCCAAGCATGCAGAAAAATGCATCATCATTTGTTATCATAATCTTAATTCAAACAAGTGTCCTGGTCGAATACACTGTACTGTTCCCAGATGTTCACAGGCATCCGACATTAACGTTAATGTAAACTGATGTTCAGTTGACACTCTTTCTCCGGCGTGCTTGTGACGGCTGTGCTCTTCAGATTCTCTTTAACTCTGATGAACTCAGGTGCACCCTGTAACATCTCATTCTGCTTTCCTGTCTCTCTCTCAAGCTGAGGACAAGTACATCTTCGGTTATAGAAATCACATTTAGATGAGGGGTCTGTAGAGTATATTTTTATACAGTACTCACCCTCTCTTATAATTTCAAACCTTCAGCAGAACACACTAAAAATATATTTTAAAGAATGTTGTTAACTGGCACCCATTCACTTCCATTGGTTTTGTGTATATACAATTGAAGTGAATGGGTGCCGATGCTGTTCGGTTAACAACTTTCTTCAAAATATTTTTTTGGGGTGTTTTGTGAAAGAAAGTCGTACAGGTTTGAAATGACAAGAGGGTGAGTAAATGATGACAGACTTTTCATTTTCATCCCTTTAAGTACAAGGCTAAATGACAAAATAACCAAACATCCAGGGCCGGGTTTCCCGATGCTGTATCTTAGCTATTAAGGATGCTCTCTAAACGCTCGCTGCAATTCCACGTGCGTTTCCACAAATTGCCCTTAACATGGACGCATGAGAACGCGTTCTAAGTGCTACTTAAGAGTCGCTGTCCATTTGCCAAGTGCTGAAATATAACCTTATATGGAATCGTATCCTGAACGTTTCACCTAATAATCGTCATCTGCTGTGGATAAGTAATCACGACACGTCTATATAAAGCACCTAAGTACAGACTGAGGCACTCACAAAATGGCTGAAACAAAAAAAAACAGGAAAAGACACCTTTCAAAAAGATGTAATAAATGTCCTTCTAGAGGAGATGAAGCAGAATAAATACATTATTTTCACCAGATTTAAAGGGCACCATAGAAGTAAAGAGAAACAAAACAACTGGGAGGACATTGCGACCAAATTAACCACGGGGGTTAAAAGATCAAGCAAGGATGTCTGCAATAAGTTGCAAGATTTTTCAAGTCTAGCAAAAAGGAAGAGGGCAATGCAGAGGACTGCTATTTAAAAATACAGGTGATGCGACCAATGAGTCCGCCCTTCTCAAAGCAGAGGAAGAGAAGGCCTTGTCCAAACTTGACAAAAGTGCTTCAGATGGCATTAGTGGTGGTATTGACATCCATGGAGGAGCATGGCTGACTATACCTGAGCCTATGCCAGGTCCTTCATGTTCAGAGGAACTGTCCGTTTCTCCTGCCATCTCCCACCACCTACCATCTCCTAGTCCTCCAAACAACCCATCCATGCTTCAGCCTCTCTCTTCAGTTGTCCAGACTGCAGCCACAACACCTCAGCGGTTTGATAAGGCCTGTACTTGTAATCAGGACTTAGTTCAGATGGAGAGGGTGAAACTAGATGTCTTGAAAGACATCAGAGAATGCCTTAAAGAAGGCAAAGAGAGGGACAAGAGTTTTCAACAGCAGCTCATTGAGCTCAAGATGGCCAAGCAGCCTTTGAAGAGAGGGGACTTGAACTAGAGGAGATGAAGTTTGCAAGGCTCTCCATTTCTGTGCCAGTTCTCTTACCAGAAGAGTCAGGTAATATGACTATTGTTCAATGGGGATTCATTAAGTTTCTGTCTTTTCTTTTGCAATGTGAAATGTTTTCTATATGTAGTTACGAATCATCCCACTGTACAATGTCTTTTGCAGGTCCTGGGGAACTGAATAACCCAAATTAATAGAAAGTGTATTCGCAATGTTTTTGATGTCCATGTGTTTGTTGAATCACACAAGGCCTAAGGCCCTATGAAATACCACACAAGTTTTTCCAAGTGTTTCTGAAGTGAATTGCAAATGATTGATAATTATTTTCAGACATTAGCATGTAAGTTTTAATATTATTATTATATAAAGTATATATATTAAGGGTGACAATAGCACAAATCTAGTCAACACATTTCAACAGGTATAGAAAAAAATAGTTTCTTGCAGTTTTACCAGCACTGTTTTATGTATACATATTAAGAAGCACAACTTTAGGTCATTCCAAAAAGAGGATATAAGGAAGATTTAATCTATACAAATTCTAAGCATGCCACGCCACACTTTCTTCACTTTTAGGCAGGGCCTAATGTGATTACTGAAACTGATGATAGGCAGTCGGATATGTGAACATTATCACAGCCTGATAAGCTTCACATGGTTTCTTCAAGTAAGTTATCCTTGATGATATGGCTATCAATAAGGAGATATGGTCTTCTAAGAGGACAAATAGCCCACCTGCTGAATAGCATTGGACCTCAACTGATGGGTGCCACCAGGAGAAATTTTGCCTTGTCCCTGACATCCAACTCTTAGCAGCCTTGAGTTTTAATGAAACAAGCAGTTTTCTCCAGGTACTTGGAGATGGCATCAATGTCAAGAGCAGTCCGAGCGGTCACCACCGCATTACTTCCACTTGCTGTGGATCACATTAAATTCCCAGCATCAAGACAGGACATCACAGAAATACAAGAGTATTTTTAAACTCATCATCACATTCCACAGAGCAACGGATTGATCGAAGGTATCTTGATCCCGAATCCTTACACCCTCTGTGGATGGCCATGTATAAAAATGCCGCAAAGGTTATGCAGCTGTCAACTGGCAGGTGATCTGTGACCATAAGAGTTCATAGAATGATCATAGACATGGCATGGTGTCCCGGAAGCACACACAGGACTCCTTTATGTTCACCACATCTATATGTGTATTTTTATATATATTTTTTTCTGCCCTCGTTGAAAAAACGATTAATAAATGGAACAATAAAGTACAATCATCAACCCTATATTATAATCACATTGCACTTGAATAAAGTTAAATGTGTAATATACCGATTGTCCTGCAGGTGACCTCAAAAGACTTATGATGTAGCACTTGAAAATCATCGTAGATCTACGAGTGCTCTGGAGTAATCGTAACGCCCTAGTTACGATGCATTTGGGAAACAGACCGAAATATTAAGATCACTCCTACGATCGTTTTTACGATCAATTTAGGATTTCGATGCTTTTGGGAAACCCAGCCCAGTGTAATTTGGATGCATTTCCATTCGACAATGACCATCACCATTATGGAGGACGAGAAACGACTTAAGTATAAATACATAAATCAAACAGAAGGTAGTCAAAGATCAATGATCGTAAATTATTAGCAATCCTTCTTAAAACACCCGCCATCTTTAACAGGGCAAGTAGTAGCTGCAAGGGTACTTGAGCTGACCAATCATGTTTTTATAGAGGAATAGGAACGCCTACCTTATTTACATACGGACGCAGAAATAAATAAATGTAGAAATGCATAAATCAATGAAGAAATGTAGAAATAAATTTAGAAATACAGAAATAAATTTAGTATTACAAAAAATTACTTCTGATTTATTTATTTATGTATTTATTGATTGATTGATTCAATTATTTATAAATGAATGCATGTACCAATTTATTTATGCATGTATTTGTTTATTTAATTATTCCTGCATGTATTTATTTATTTATTTATGCATGCATTTATTTGTTTAATTATTTATTCATGCGTGTGTTTATTTCAGCATGTATGCGTGTGTTAATATATGAATGTAATTGATGTTTTGTACTTAGGTCATTTCTCGTCCTCCATACAGAATAACTCAAACACTATTATGCTATATATCAGCTATATAAAAAGGAACTTCATCGTTTACCTTCTCCAATCTCATTTGCCTCTTTAATAACTCCTGCTTCAAGGGAGACTTTTCCACATCCTGTTTTTTCTGCTGCTTCAGAGCCTGAATTCTGTTCCTTTGTTCAAGAACCTTCTGTAACTCGGGCTTCTCCTCCATCACTCCTCTGTTGGATCAGAGAGATAGTATCACACATTTGTAAAGATTTGTGGACTGAATTTATAATTTATCTGGTTCCAGGTTCCAAGTCTGTGAAAACAAGTCAACCAGTACGGCCTTTCTAGTGATGGTGGTTGCACGAGGAATCTTTGTTTGTGTTTCTGACTAGAGCGACCAAGTTTGTCAACCTGGGGAGATTTGGGCCACTAGTGGGCCTTAAGATGACTTTTCCATGACTAGTTCAGATATAATATAATATAATATAATATACATTACTCTAGTTATGCAAATGTCTTAATAGTAAAGGGGCAGCACTTAATAGGTTGTGGACAATGATTGGCTTGAGATCCCCTGGACCAAGACTATCGAATTAAACATCACTTTACCGCCATCTGCTGGCATAAACATGTACATGCAAAGAAAATATGAACGTTGCTAATGGATTTGAATCTTAAAAAGAAACTGGATCTGGGTCATGTGATTAACAAATTCTGTGACTAATCTTTTGTCCATGACTTCTTGTCCCAATGTGCATTGTTGAACAATATGTATATGCTTTCTGGTCAAATGTGATTCAGTTTGCACCTCTTCTGTGTAATGATCAGCTCTCTGTGGAGTTCCCGGAGGCTTTTGGATGCTTTGATGGGATTGGGGATCTTTTTGGGCCTGATGAGCTCATCATAGTAACCGCTGTGCGTTTGTTTGGGAAGCAGATGCCTGCGGTCAAAATCCTCTTCTGCACCCCACCTCTGATCAGAGTCCATCACAAATTTAAAATCAGACACTGGATCTGAAGGAGATGGAGGGAGAACAATTCATTTTATGAGGCCACTGACACTAGCATTTACTGCACTGTGAAGTGTTCGGGTACCTTGTGTTGTGTTCGGTACAAAATAAAGAACATCTAACCTGATTCACCAGGTCCCATAAGTGGTTGAGCACAGCTGGAATTCTGATTCTGATGGTTGTGGTCTGCCTTAGGGATAAAAAACAGAATATGATTCATAAAACATTTACCACAAGGACATTATAAAAAATAATAACAAAACTATTTGGAACATTTAATTTTATTTTGCTTTACACTCAAATTGTGTTGTCCTGTAAGGGGGAAACAGATAAAATACTGTGGTACCAACACAACCATGTTTTACTTTAGTAAAAAAAAAATTGTTGTTGTTTAATTTGTAATCAAACCAAAATGTCACCACGGTTTTATGATAGTTCCCGTAGTTTTCCGTTTGACTTGTGATAAAATCATAGAACCCACACATTTTTTTTAGGTTTTATATAGTAGCTGTAGTAGGTTTCATTTGTCATAAAACCATAGCACCCACGAACTAACCATGGTTTTATTATAGTAACCATAGTATTTTGGTTTACATTTGTAATAAAACCACCGTACCAACAAATTTACCATGGTTTTTACCTTTAACTGTGATATTTGCTGTAAATGGTTGTACAAATGTTATTTAATCCACCAAAAAAACCAAGGTGATGATGCTGTAGATTCCTATTAATATACCATGTATACTTATTTCAGACTATGACATTACCATTAAAAATAGTTTTCAGAACCATGGAATCACCCTGGAGTCATGCAAAATGTATATATATATCATAGTTCCCCGCACTTTACTATAATATGATATGTCTCATAACAATTCATCCAAACGTTGGATAATTATCTCCAAAGATGTAGATGAAGAGGACAATAATAGGCCTGTGTGTTGGGAGAAGACAAGAGAGGCATTGTGGGCATGTGTGTGTGTGTTAACACCACGCCGGGTTGATCATTGGACTAAAATGGTTTTGGGACCAGCTGGCGTTTAGCCACCTCATTACAGCCCCTGCCAAACAAACTCTCCATTTTCTTTCCATAATCTGTTTGCTGTCAGGCTATTGTTGCAGGAAAGCCACGAGGAGTTCGTGGATTAAGTCACTAGGAAAGTAAACCAGAGGTAAATGAAAGCATTGAAATGAGGCTAATGGTACCGAGTGTAACCAACTATACTATAGTCCTTTTAAAGGGTTAACACTGTAAAGTAAAAACAGATTTATATCCTCTGATGTGGGTTCTGCCTGGGCGATAATCCAATAAACCCAAAAGTCCATGCAGGTTTAGTTGCTATGGCAATATACTTAGATTTGATACATTCCTGAGAATGTTAACCAGATGAACTATGAGTTAAAATACACCCAACTTGTGCTATTGCATTTTTGTGTTGTTATTACATTTACAATATTTTCAATGACATATGTCAGATACTCAAACGTTGTGATTAGAAGTTCCATGAGGAAACTTGGTAAAACTAGATAAAAAAGTAATTTAGTCTGCTTAAAATAACTAACTCAACCTTTAATTTGTGGTAAATTAATCACATATTTTACCGTTAATACCTGTTTTTATGTTCACTCGCACTATAAATAATTTTAAACACAACTGACCCATATACAATCTATGACACTTAAACAGACTTGTGATAGGCATATAACAAAATGCTTACGATCAACACAGTCATACAGTAGCTGGTCAATACAAGATGAATTTGTGATATATCGACAGAGAGGTTCCCCTAAATTTAAAGTGGATAAGAATATTCTTACTTTCTTTCCATGGATCACTCCCATGATTCCAAAGGTGCAGACCACTCACTGTAGCAGGGTCGGTCCAGAAATGTCTTCTGTAGGTAACGGATTCCACCTGTCTTCACATAAAGCAAGAGGAGAGACGGGATGGGGTCTCACCAACTAATCTCACCAACTAAACCAACACACAGTCTCGCAGCCAGCTGAGCACGACCCCAGAGCACACACAGAGCATGCCCAGACTGCAGTTCAGCAGAGGATAGGGTGCATGAAAGAGTTAAAAGTTAAACCGAATAAAAAACAAAGAAAAGAAATCAAATAAAAAATATTGAAATATTTTTGGGCATCTTATAGATTTATTTACAGAACATTCTTTTCTACACAGTTAGATGCACGTAAAGGCTCCCCGAGCTGTGACCTCAGGTATATTCCAAGTAATAAAACCATATCGTTGCTGTTCTTCCGAAAACTCGTATGTCCAAATTCACTGTTTCTTCAGTAAATGCAAAAAACACTGTTCTGTCGATTTTTGAGTTGTCAAAGTTGACAAGCATTTTTTAATACTTTCTATTAGTTAAATATTTGCAAAACCCAGTGACAAACATAAAGCTTGATTTAAATGATTTACGACAAAATATTTAAAAGAGGTTTTAGAAGGATATAGCAGCAATATGATACTTTTACAATGGGTGCAAAATGAAATCTAAGCATTCAAATAAAACATTTATTTTGTGTAGATTATTTAATTGTTTGCGTCCATTTCAAAATGTCCCAAACGTGGTGATCAGTGATTCATCTTGTAGATCTCTAGACTTTGGGAAAGCAGTCCATGATCTCCCCCATCTCTGGCCAGTCTCCATATGCGTTGTTCTTCAAATCATTTTGAATTAGCTAAACATTAACAGAAAAACGAAACACAGTTTAAAATACAGTAAACCAACTCACAACAGATCTTAAAAAAGATACTGGTAATGTCTCTGACTTGTATACTAAATGCAGACTATTCAAAAATTAAGCCGATTATGTGTTCATTCGTCACTTGTTCACTTCTGTTTTTATGTGATGTGAAGTTGTGATAATCAAATTATAAATCTTAGTTTAAATAACACAAAACACTACTACTTAATGGTAAAACTTCAACTGAATTTACTGTAGTAAAAAACTATAAAACAAGTTGAGAAAACATACTTTTTAATGTTTGATTCAAGTTTAGGTCATCTACAAAATAACAAATCGAGTGAACGTAAAATTTCCAAGATTGTAATGTGCAGTTTATATCCCAACCTTTTCAAAAGGACTAACTTTCTTCATTCCATAAGCACCTGCAAATACCCAGCTATCCATAGGGTTCAGGGATCCGATCATAGTGCTTCCAAAACCAGCGAATATATCTTTAATCTCATCTGTCAACCTGGAAAATTCAAAAGTGCAGAAACAAGTCTGATCATGCAAGGACAATTTTGACATTATTTGATGTGTGCGAAGGCTGTCAGATTTACTTTGTCTCTGGGTTGATGTGTGATGCCACAAGAATGATATTTCCAGGCTTTATTAACTTTAGATATTCAAGCAATTCCTCGTGACCTTGAAGATGTATTGAATATTAGTTTGAGCAGAAGTGTTTGCAAATGTGGAGATGTAACATTTTGCTCGCATGCAAAAATTCTCCGTAAGACCTACCTTCAGATTTCAAATTAAAGTAATTACTTCTTAAAATCTTCCCGGTTTGACCTAGGGTGACAAGTCAAGACATGAAATTTACAGTCATTTACAATTGTCTACAAAAATACACTTTGTACCCAAGTAAATAGATGTGCATAAATGATTTTCAGATTGAAAATATTTTTGCAAAGTAAAAAATTCAAAAGCTTACTGTTTATTATCACAATGTTGAGTCCTTGTCCTGAATTGCCCCGTACACCCCCCATGATGCTGCAGGAAAGAAACAGGGAACACCCAAAAACAAACCAACTTTATTTTCCCTCATGACACTTCAACATCCACAAAAATAAGTGAGTGTAAATAAATGATGATAGAATTGTAATTTTTGTAAAAACTCTTCCTTTTATTTTTTAATAATTGCATTGTAAATAAACAATAGGATGTAACACTCCTTACATAGTGTTATTAAAGCAGATTTTTGGAGGGACCACGTTGGCTGCTCCACTGCGAAGGTGAAAGGGGAAATCATCTAAGGAGCATTCCTTATGTGGACAACAACCAAATTGAGATTTAAACAGACCTGCCCATAGAAATAAAACGAAATCAGTAATATTCTTAAAGCAACCATACACAATTTTCTTTATATGACTGTCTCAAAGCACACAAAGCCATACACAGTGTCCTACCTCCATTATCACAGTCTGTTTCTAAAGCCTCTATTGAGCGACCATCAACTCCATCTGCAATACAAAACAACTCTAACTTTACGCATGCTAAAAGATTTAAGTTGTAAAAGTAGGCTATATTAAAGTAATGTTATGTAATATCAAGCTGTATGTCACCACCGTGTACATTACATGACCGTTTTGCAGCTTCTTGCATTGACCAGTCGATGGAGAAACACCAGATTAAGATGATTATCATTGTTGTTAAAACATAGAGAAGATCTGAAAGAAATAGAGAAGTACTGGAAACACATTTGTAAACACAAAGAGACTTCCAAGAAACTGATGTTTCTTTACCTCGAGATCTCATCTTGATACACCAATATGTTCTTCTTTAGTGTCTGCTGGAAGACATTAAAATCATGGATAATGTAACTGCTGGAATTAACGTGAGGAGAAGTTAAAAGCCATCAGGACAATAGCTCTGTAAAACACCCTGAACAGGATCTGGCTCAATGTTTGCGCACCCTAAACAACGTTTATGCAAACATAATGTTTCTGTTTGAGGACTGTCAGGGAGACAGATGACTTGTCTGTATGATTTTACAGTGTTGTGCTGACCTCTACTGACAATCCTTGAGAAAACACTAAACACAGGATATATAAACACATACTCTTTTATTTCTGCTCATTAAAACAAACATTTTATTCAACGTTCACATGCACATCCTTTGTTACTCAATACGAAAATAGCAAGATAGATTTCAGTTGACATTAAAAATACTTATGAGTTCAATAGAAACACACGAAAGGCTCTCGTGTAAGGTTGCTTTGTCATCACTGTCAAACACAGCCAATGGTGAACACCAGGTTTAAAATTGAGAATTATACGCCGACTGACCTTTCTCACTTTAACAGATTATTACATACGCTACAGAGTTCAGTAACGTATTTCAGTAAGACACAAGTTGTATGCAACCTAAACAGATGGTACAGGGTATAGTTGGTCGGACTAGTCTGCACCAAAGGAATATTCAGATTGTGCTTCTGGTCTCAGTGGCACTTAATACAATATCCAGTGGGACAACCCTGAGATGTTCCTACAAGGTCAGCAGGCAAAGATGTGCCAACGCACACACACACATACACACACGCACACACACACACACACGCGCACACACGCACGCACTCACGCACGCACAATAAATAAATAGGAAGAACATTTCAAAAGGCTTAAAGACTTTGGTACGAAGTATCTTGCATAGAAGAAATTGCAGACTTCCTTCTGCAAGGAGTGTATAAAAACTACATCCAAGTAACTTTATATTTTCTGCAAACAAATATTTACTTTATAACCTATATAATGTACTTCTTAAAAGGTTTTTCACATATAAACCATAAATTCAAGGAAAATATTTAAATATTGGAATCAAGAAGGAAAATCGTATATATACAGTGACTCAAAAAATCCTTCAAAACAACACACAGAACCATATTTGTTTACAAATGCTTATTTTAAAATTTGCTTCCTATGTTCTCTAAATGTGTAAATGGTGAGAAACTTAAGACTTCTGCCCCATTAAACCAGCTAAATTTAACTGAAAAATGGTGGAACAATGATAAATATTTCATTAGCTCCTTTGGTTTGTAAATGGCCTGATCCCATATGCTGCTTATGGCCCTAAAGTGTCACAGTTTAAAGGAAAGAGAAACTTGAGGAATACATTGTGTGCTGATTCATTCCAAAAGATCCTGGGGAAGGAAAAGTTTGCGTAAGAATAAATAATAAGAAAATAAGGTCATTATACACGTAACTAATCATTTATACAAACCTCATCTGAGTCACTATCCTCCTCTGCGGCAGTGGCTGCATTTTGCTCTTCTTGATGACGCAGCTCTGAGTACCGATATGTTGCATCACTGAAAGAGAAATCATGTCCATTTATAAATGTTTTAATCTTTAGATGGGGTGTCACCAAACAGTGACTACAGTGTCCCATCGTGTATCATCCAATAGGGGAGACCTGCTTGTTGTCAAACTCTTTACATCATATATCTCAAGGGTGGTTTATTTTTAGAAGTCGATTTCTGTAAGGGCACAACACTACTGAAAGCATTGAATATTTCCACTCTTTACTTTACAGGAAAAAAGTATTATTGACAACACGTCCCTTTATCAGGGTCCATCAAACTAAACAGGGTATGTTGTCACAATGGGAACATTCCATTAAATAGATCATTTTAGGCTCTATTTAAAGAGTTCAACAGTTACACTAAAAAAAAAACATTTCGAGACATACAGGAAATACATGAAAACGTAAAATACAAGTAAAATAAAATAAAACACGTGACAACTTGCCCCCTTAAGTGACCCGAGAACACAATTTAAGTGAACCTTTCAGTATAAATGTGCCTACAATGTATATGCCAATGCTGTGCTCAACTTTTGACCCAATAGTTATTATATAAACAAACCAACATAGAAAAAAAGTTTTTTTTGCTTTAACCTTTTGCTAGTGTAATGTAATTGCGTAATTTAACCTACCTCTGCGTACAGCAGTATCTCCTAACGATAAAGACAGCAGCGACGACTGCAGCTACTACAACGAATACAACAGATGCTATCACTCCAGGATGAAGTCTTACTGCCTAGGTAACAATATGAAAAAGCATTAATTATGCAAACTGAAGCTGGTAAGTTCAGCGATGATGCAAATAAGTCGATGAGGAACCTGTTGATCGGTTGATGGCTTCTCTGAAGATCGCGATTGTCTAGATTCGCTGTGTCCTGATGACGGTAAGGCGATGGCTAACTCTTCAAGAACACTGTATGTAATCACAGATAATAACATATTAACGCAGTTTAACTTCAACGACTTTCTCGCCATGGTTGTTTACTTCCTGGTTATTTCAGCTGTTGCGTGACGTAGGGACAACAGGCATTTGATTGGTCTATAGTGCGGCAACGTCAAGACTTCCGTCAACACTATACAGTAAACACAGTGAGGTCATTTATAATAAAAGAAAAGAAATTTAAAAACAACAAAGGGATTTTCTGAATATTATTTATTGTTTTGAGAAAATTACAGACCTGTACATAGAGTAAAATCATATGAGGAATTTTCTTGACACATCAAATTCCCAATAAAATCATCTTACAGTGAAATAGTTAGCCTATGACGGACTTTTAATAATATTATTTAGTTGGAGTTTGAAAGAAAAACACATTAATCAATATAGTTCTTTCAGTTATGATGTCATAAAATATTCAACTGTAGAGCACATTAATGTGAACAAACTGATTTGATTTAATTTCATATTACAAACAATTCAAATAACTGTACATTTTAAAATCTCCTGTATCTGTTGATCTAGTTCAATTAAAATCAGAGCAGCTCGTAATATTTCCCAGACTGTGGATCAAAATAGCAATTGAGGCATGAATCATACATCAAATTGAGAAACTCTTCCTCTCCATTGTTGTTGTGTAACTTAGACCCTTTTGATGGAGAAAACGTTAAATGTAGAATAAAAACAAAAAATAGGAGAGCAGTGCTAATAGTCAGAAAAGCTATTTTGCTTTAAAAATGTGTTACTATAATCTATAAAATAAAATTACAATTTTATTATATAATTTATGTGACTATATAACTACTCCAAAATATTTAAGTAAATATATTTTATACCTATTAGAAGCAAATCTTCTTATGATTTACCTCTTGTTGACACCTTGCTGTGGTCTCCTTTGCCACCTGCCATCTGCTGATTTGGATGAACAATCGGAGGGCTAATGACATCCATCCATTCTCTATAACAGGATAAAATGGTAATTAATCTCAAAATGCAACATTTCAAGGCCTATATCACTTTTACATTTTCTGCATGTTAACAGACCAGCCCAAATTTGTAAGGCCATCATCGGTTTGCGTCAGAAAATAATGAGAAGAGCATTAGAGGATATTTTGCTGCATATTTGTCATAGTGTCTCCACTGTTCGGCTTTATTATTTTCTTCTTAAATGCAACATCGAAATAACTTGGAGTCTGTAAGAATGCATGCCTTTAGAGTGCAAGATTTTGGCTAAGACCCCATTTAACACTTATAGGACCAGTTGGCAAATCTAATCATTATTAACATATAATTGATAACATTTAATTGATTAATGAAACATTTTAATTGATCAGTTTGCATTGATGTTATGGTGTTGGTGAAAGTACTGAATTATACTTTCGGCATTCCTGTACAGCCAATGATGGTACCGCTTATTGAGAATGAAAGACCCCCTGACTCTGCCTGTCGCTCTGTTTCATATTCTCTCATTTACATGACACTTTTGAAGGCCCCATGTGGTGTTGATGGACAGGCTCCCCAGTGAGATGGGAGGGAGGTGGATGATGACCTCCCAGCGAGCTCTGATATGGCGGTGACAGCTAGGTGACACAGACAAGCCTCTGAGCACATGCATAATTCGGCTTAACTCATTGTCCATGACAACCATGCTTAATTAATCATCGAGGCGTGCCGTTGTGGGCAGATTCCATTGACAGCAAAGTTTGGTGTAGGAAATTGAGATCCACTGAGAGCCACAGATTATGAGATTGTATTATGAATGTACTCAAATTTACAATTTTTTACTTTAATGTATTGTTCTGTATATTCTGTAAAACAGAAATTAGGATATTTTTGTCAAAGATGTAGTGTGTTGATGGTCTGGGAATTTTTTCTCACGTCTGGTACCCAGATTATTTCAAAACTAACAACAAATTTTGATGAGCGCGCAGTCTGTTCTTCTTTTTGTTTTCCGGCGTTCAAGGTTTTATGGTATGGAACTGATGGATTAACTTGCTACCTGGAGCACTGCTTAGAGTTATGCCTTACAGTTATGATGAATGGAGACCTATGTGGACTCTTACCTTGGATTGGAGTGAAGAAGAGGCGTCATTTCTTTCTGGTAGTGTTGACCCTGTTCAACTGGCTGTGGATATGTGTGGAAAAAGTTTTTACAGTTTAGATTTTATCCAAAGCAACTTACAGTACATTTCAAGATATACATTTTATTAGAACGTGCCTTTCTTCAAACCCGTGCACTGTAAATGCAATGCAGGACTGAGCAACAGACATGCAAAAGTGTCATTCAGTATTTTTGTTTTATTGTGAATGTTGTGTTTATGTAATGCCTGATGGTGGCAGTATTGCACCGTTTTCCCAAAAATTTTAGTTTATCATTTGATGCTTCAGAGCACCAGGCCCACCAGACATAATTAGCATTTGCAGTTTATTTATGTAATCAACAACAAATGATGGATCGGTTCTGATATTGCTGTGTCATGGGACGTTATTTTTCTCTGACCTGATAATTAATGTCTGATAGCCCCAGGTAACAAATGTTATTTGCCTTTTGGCTATAGATTATCCATACTGGATCAGCTGAGGACAGGATGAGGTTAGACTATCAACATTTCTGTGATGTGCTCAAGTGAGGGCCTGAGTTTAACTTGTGTAATTATAACTGTACTAATTATAACTGTACCTTATGTGTGTGTGTGTGTGTGTGTGTAAACCCACCAGCGGAATACACTGAGTCCAGGTTGAGGTGTCATCACTGCTGGCACTCAGACTGATGTTACAGTGATGAACCTGACACAAGATAATACAAATTGTGGTAAAACTTTAGTTAAAGGTGCCATTCCCTGTGATGCTGCCGTTAGAGCATAAATAATATCTACTAAATGATAAAGCTTAAAGTTCAGTGCCAAGTGAGATATTGTCTTCAACAGAATTTGCTTTTCACGGACTACAGGGAACGACTGGAATCGGACTACAGCCCTTTACTTCCCGTGTACATGATGTCACTATTCCGAGTTTTTGGATAACCTCCGCCCAAAGGAATACACAAAAAAGGGGCGAGGCCCTCCGTAGAGAAGAGGAAGAGCCGATGGAGTAGTGTTTGGTCACATTGTAAACATTTGACAATAGTCAAATAACAGCTTCTACGACTTAAACATCGGCTGTGAAAGCAGTTCTGGTTGATACACTGTTATTGTGTGTGAGTATATCACTAAAACACTTCTATGAAACCTCATTTGAAGTCCTGCTTGCAAATGTCTCCGGGACAATGTGCTTGAGTTATTATCCAACTTAGTTCCAGAATAAATTCTGTTATTAGTGTTAATTTAACCGACGAAGTGAAGTTGATGTCATGGTTACTGTTTATTGCTAAAAGCCAAAGCTTATGAATACACGTGCAGTGAGAAGGGGACCGACCAATCTCAACAGCCTGAGAAGCGGAAACGCGCTGATAGGGTACGGGTGGGACATCTTCAGACATACGTTCTAAGCGGGGAATCATGAAATTGAATTCACCTAAATCAAGAAAATAACGAATCAAGTCTGTTTTTCCACACAGTGACAGTATTTTTCATGACTATTCAGCACATTCACCTTCTACGTTATTTTGATTTCCATAATGCTAACGCAAACAAATCTTTTTTTTATGTGAACTGAATTGTATTGAATACGCATATATTGTATCGTATTGACCTTAACATGTTATGATAAAAAAAAATATCTGTTTATATTTTACTAAAGCCCTGATAATTCAGAGTACAGACATCAAAAAAATATTTATCTATGCACAAGTTTTCAGTTTAAAAAGTTGGAAAAATGTATGCATTATTAATGTGAAAAAAACGAAGCATGTTTTCAGGACACAACATACTTTGTTGGATTTCTGTGAATTAAAATGTGCAAACCAGAAACAATTAACAAATCAAAAAGGGATGGCTCTTTAATCACCACAATATTGTTATTACATTTTAATTTTTTTTTGCCCTCTTATGAGGAATACGGACCATTTATTGAAGTGACAATTCAGTACCTAAACTATGCTTTAAAAACCTTAGAGAGACTTCACATGGATATTTAAACCACCAAATATTGACAACTGACCTATCAGTTTGGTGAAAACCTTTGGTAAAAAAACTTTTTTCATGCTAATGTTGACATTTGCATTAAAATGCGCGGTTTTATATCCTTCTATGCAAAATATATTACTTTTCTTTTATGTTTGGCATGCAAGTTTTTTTAAAGAATCACTTATCCATCACAAAGTGTTATCATGATGCATTCTGTCTTTAATTACATCATTTTCCTTTACCTGTGATGCAGTAAGACCTGGACCGCCCCTGTCGCTGTTTTGCTCCTCCTCCTGTTCTCTCTTCAAAGTGGCCAACATTCGCAGCTCATCTTCCTCCTCCTCCTCTTCGCTCTTTTCACTTCTTCTCAGATCACACCTGCTGGAGCCCAAAGGTCGAACCCTCTGATCGACGCTCACCTGCGAGGCCCGAAAATCTCATTACTTCATCAGTGGCACTTTGTAATGAGAACAATCGTTACTGGCTATAGCTAATTAGCAAGCAATCAATCAGAGCTCGCAAGCTAATTGGCACCCGTATTAAGGCCAAGACATCTGCAGGGATGGCTGCCTGCTGCTCAAAAATCCTACATGTACCTGGATCTATCAGAGACCTCCAAGATAAGCTCAGGAAACTTTGGCGGCATTAGAGAGACCTGTCAGCTTTAAATGGGGTTGTTGGTGTTATGGGGCATCCGTGGAAATCTTCTGTAATTCTTACATCAAAGCCATTTAAGACAGGTGTACACTTTTTTACTGTCTGTTTTAATTGTTGCTTGTTTTGGAACAGAATTGCAAACTCTTGAGCTATAGTATGAAAGAGCAACCTCTGTGTGTTCAAACGGCCAAAATATTCTCAATCATGAAAAGCAAAACACTGTGTCCAAGCCATTCACCATAAAGAGATGCAGAGGCACAACCCATTCTCCTCAATCTGAATGGATTCCGATTAAAATATCCGGCCTCTGGGAAAAATAAGAGCCATACCAGTTCGGAAATTACAATAAGAACAGAGGCACTCATAAACAAGCCACTCTGCCTGAGTGTGCCAATTCATCTGAAGTATGTGCGTGATTTGATCCCCTCTAACCCTGCATGGATTGGATGCTAGTTACGCTTAAAAACATTTCATCTCCATGAACATGGGCCATGTGATTTGTGTGGGCTAAGCACACAAACTCAGTGAAAAATGAATTTCTCAAAGGTTGCTCTTTCATAGCTCAGATGATCTACTGGAGTTCTCAGTTTCATATAAGGGGATCCTTCACCCAAAAATTATTTCAAACCTGTATGACTTTCTTCTGCGGAACACAAAAAAATCGTTGATCCCCATTGACTTTTATTGTATTGAGACCAGCCTTTTTCTTTTTTCTTCTTTTGTGAATTTTTGGGTGAACTATTCCTTTAGGTCTTAATGTTTTTCATTGTATGAACATTAAGCAAACAGCAAACATTAAGCAAAATTGCTTTTAGGATAATTTGTTGACATATTAGGAATATGGAACTATACAATTAGATTATGTATTTTATAAGATATAAGAAAAAGCATAAGAAATATTTGAATTGATAATACAATCTTAAAAGATACATCCGAGCACAGTTTGTAATGTGAAGATCTCTTCTGAAATTTTATGAACTTTTTCTCAGGAGAAACATTAAAGATGTAAGGTAAAATTTTCCATTTTCTCTTCACTTAATATCTTTGCTGTCTAGACAATAATAATAATAATAAAAACCAACAATCATATAAAAATAATTCACTAAAACAATATTTTAATAAATAATAGTCATAAACTTTATTTATTAACAATTTATTTATGGTGTCAATTATTTTATTTATTATTATTATTAACCCTTAGAAAGCAGACTTACCATTTGAAGCCCAGAATTCTCAACTGAAATCTCACGAACAGATGCTCTCTTAATAGATATACTCGTGTCTCCATCAGGCAATGTTCTACCAGCTCTGGAGTGGTCCGGTCTGTTCGTGTATCTAGAGGTGCTGGGTGAGAGGCAACGGGTTGGTGCTATACGCACAGCTTCAGTTCTTCTAGGGCCCTCAGAGACACGTCGTGTTGAGGTCGTAACCGGCTCAGGCAAAAACTTGGGTAGGAATGTGTGCTTTTGTATGGGAGGTGATGATGGAGCAGTAACAGAATGGACTGCATGTCTACGGATGAGGAACTCGATATGCATTTCATCCTATTAAAGAAGCAGTGGGAAAAAAGAGATAAAAACACTGAGAACATGTTTGGAATTTCAATACTACATTTCTTAATTATTGTTGTGCAGGAGTGTTTGAAATGGAGTTGCTAGCATGACGTTTTTTTTTCAAAAAAGCCCACACCTGATAATATTCCAACGTATCAAGTCCCTCTGTCAAGATATTTTAACCCGTTTATCCTCTATAAGGCACACAAGAAATGTATTGTTTTTAAATCCCTAACAGAGACGCTTGGGCTTCATTAATTATGAAAACCCAAGATTAATAATGCCGCTTCCTCAAATCACAGCATTACAGCCTGCAATAATAAAACAAACTACGAAAGACGTTAATAAACCAAATTTACTCCCCAAAATACAAGTATTACATTTAATCCACCCAAAAATACTTGTGATGGAATCACAAAGGGAATGATGAAACCTTCTGCAAGAATGTCAGAGTCAAGAAAACCAACGCTGTCACAGATGAAACACATTAATATCCACGACGCGAGACAGCCTGACATGTGCAGAGTAACATCACAGTTACCTGTAATTAATCAGGGCGACGCGGTGCCGGGAAAGTTGTCTGTCTCCGCTCTGTTTTGGATAAGATAAGGTCTTTAAACTGGCGAGGCTTTGATCTACACTAATGGTCTTGAACAGCAAGCTTCACTCTAATGAGGACAACCTTAGTAAAAGGGCACGGACAGCCGAGCTATCAAATCAAGCTTTTTGTCGTCTTTCGTTTTTGTGTCCCCACCAGGGGAGATTTGAAATATCTATTTTTTTGGGGGACACAGAGACATTACTTCTTTTGATTTACAGTTTGAAATATTTTGACATATGATAAACAGGAAACATCATTAAAAAGAATCATGTTCAATCATCAAACTTACTCAGTTGAAGTTGCAACTACATTAATGATTTGTGTTTGTTTAACAAACAAATCCATCTTTCTGAAACCTTTGAGGTTTATTTAAAGCAACCGATAGTTTGGTTTATCCGTGTCTTACCCAACCATTGAAACAATAATTTTGGGTTGACACAAGTGCGTTGTGTTAAAGAGGATTTTTAGTACATTACTGCTTCATCTATCTTTAGATGACAACTCTGTGGCATTAATGGAAGTCATTAGGTTCATATAATCACCTCTGCTTCCAGTGGAAATGATTTAATATCACGCAGGTGTGAGTTACAGCGATGCAAAGCAAATATAACGTTCAGAATATTTAAACAAGTAATTATTTCACTTTCCGTCTCCCTTTGGTAATAAGAAGACAAATGCTGACATCCTCTTCTTGTTGCCAAAGAGAATGGAAAATAATAAGAGTTAGAAACATATCAAGGGCGGGGAAGGAGAAATAAACAAACAGTAAAACTGTCAGCGGTATGAATCAAATATCTCTAATTAAGTGCATCAGAACATATGTATGCCAAGATGAGGCTGATTTCCCGGGAGGAGACGAAGCAGACGCAGGGTAAATGAATGATGTGCATCTCAATGGACGGAGAACTGATGAGCACCATTGAGCTGAATGCCCTCTCGTAAGAAATGAATTGAGCTGATGAAAACTGATGCTTTCTTCATGGACCTAATTGAACAGCAGTGCCCCTGGGGGGCTCAATCAAGTTGTGCATTATTAACGGATGACTCCGCTAAATCGTACATGATAGGAAACTTGGAAATAAAAATACGACTGCTTGTATATTAGCATGTGTGATAAAAGAATTGTTTCCTTATGCAGACAAATCGCAGTGAAATTACTGATGTTTTTCGTTCTGCCAATGTCTATATGCTCCTATAGAAGAATGAGTTGATTATATCTACAGGTGTCTGAACAAAAGCGTACAGGATCTCTGAAAAGTTTCTTCAAGGACTTATGCATGTAAACACAGCTGGATTTTTATCGGCTTTTGTTTCCATTTCCTGGTGACATTTGCACAGAAAGATTCCAGTCAGTGACGTTTTCTGTGATTATGTTTATATTTTAGACTTAAATAAGACAAACCTTAAGCAAAAAAACTATAATTATTATAATTATTATTTTAATAACAATTAATAATAATACAATCAAAACAACGTCAACGGTTATTATTATTATTGAACATATAACATTTCAACGATAATAAAAATATTGCTTCTATCAATAATAATGATACATATAAATACATTACAATAATTCATTAATAATAATAATTGGCCTTCCTGTACCTCAGTGGTTAGAGCGTGGCGCTGGCAATGGCAAGGTCATGGGTTTGATCCCAGGGATTGCACATACTCGGAAACAAATATGTAGTATAATGCAATTTAAGTTGCTTTGAATAAAGGTGTCTGCCAAATGTTTTACTTATTTTAAATGTCTATTTTTACACACTTTAGCTTAGATTTTATTTCAAGTTCTGCTGGCTGTTTGACAACCAAACAAAATAAACAAGTCTCAAGATAATTCATTTCTATTAATTTCCATTAGTTACAGTTAAACCCGTGGGATGTGTTTATCTCAATATTTTAAAGTGTCTGGGAGTCCACACTGTACCTCCTCACTCTCACTGCCGACAAAATCATCCTCAAGGCGCGCATCTTTGCGTTCTCCTCCTGACACCGGCTGGTGACCTTTAAGGCCAAAGATCAGATCCTCAACAGGGTTGCTGCTAGCCTGATTCCGTCTAGCTGAGTGAGGGCATGAGGAGAAAGTGAAGACTTCCTCTTCATATTCCTCATCGGTGAGAGAAAGCTCAGTTTCTGTGTCACAAAGGTCAGCATCATCTGTACTCAGTGCACACGCAGGAAGTGGAGAAGCACACGGAAACTGGAGAACTGACCCAGTTGTATCCGTAGTAGAAACACTGTCTGTAAGAATGATAAGTCACCATTTGTTGCCCTTTTAAAGATATTTTATATTTTGATGAATGTAATGATGAAAAAAAATGATGAAAATTAAATATAAAATATATAAAACATACAAATACATATGCATTCAAATATGTATACATTTGGATTGTATACTTGTGTCAAAAAGTTCACCCCAAATGATCTTTGCAAAATAAAACGCACATATAACTTGATTATAATATGCGGCACATCGAGAAAGCATTAATAACTTCTGCTTGGGTTACCCTCTGGGACCTTGTATTGACTCATATGTCTCTATAAAGATCAATAATAAAGATCTAATTAGGAAACATAATGTTTCATCTTTCATTTTTTATACGGGCACTCATGTTTCTCGCCTGCGTTCTTTTTAATAGGCCTATGCAAATAAGCCGACTCCTCGAAGACTGAGATGAACTCGCGTCGCTTGCCAACTGCTCGGATGAATTTATAGGATGCGTCCAAAGGCTTTCATTTGTGCTAAATTTGATAACTGCGGCATTATGCTTTAATGATCTCCTTTATTTTACATAAACGGTGAAGATGCATTGAAAACAATATTTAAAAAATGTTGATGGAAGGAATTTACATCTGCAGTCCTGAGAGAATAAGTGAAACAGCATTACCGTTACCATAAAAAATAGCATTATCTGTGTGTGTGTGAGGTTGAGGAGGGGGGTACTCTCGAGCTGTCCCACTGGCACAAAAACAGCATCATTAGTAGATAGGGAGCAATGGTACAGTAAGATCATAATTCAGACGCTGTGGTGTGTGCCTGTGGGGTCTGCCTGCCCTCATACTAAAGAGAAGACACCCAGAGAGCATGGAGCAAAAGACACCACAGAGACCAAATGATGAATTTGCAGTCTGAGAGTAGAACACTTTGATCTACTTCAGCAAAATGCACAGCGGCGAAAAGTCTCACTAAACTACTGTGAACTGTGAACCTGAGCTTTCTTCTCCTCACCGAGACGCAAGGACGAGAAAGGACATTGCTTTTGCTTTTAATCACTGGCAAAGTCCGGTAAGACCACATGCACGAGGTTCGATGTGGTGACACATTTCCCTAATGATTGTAAGATGAATGGATATCAGAATTCCCAGTGTGGAAACTGCTGCTCTGAGGTTACAGAAAATAAGATTTATTTGAGTCTTCGGCATCAACTTTGTCTCAGATGTCTTTAAATGAATTGGGAAAATCAGGAACAACTGTAGCAACTGCACAGTTTGAGACTGTGTTGAAGGGATAGTTCGCCCAAAACTCATTATTTATTCGCCACCATGTCGGTCAAAACCTTTCTGTGACTCTTTGTTCTGTGGAACACAAAAGACTATATTTGTGACCCTGGACAACAAAACCAGTCTCATGGGTCAATTTTCAAAATTAAGTTTACATAATATGAAAGCTTAATTAATAAGATTTTTATTGATGTATGAGTTGTTAGAATAGGACAACATCTGGCTGAGATACAACCGCTTAACACTCAGGAATCTGCGAGTGCAAAAAAATAAAATATGGAGAAAATCGCCTTTGAAGTTGTTAATCAGAGACACTGTGGCAGGCCATCCACTCACAAAATTAAAGTTTTTATATATTTAAGGTAGAAAATGTAATAAATATCTTCATGGAACATGATATTTACTGAATATCCTAATGATTTTTGACAAAATTGATCATTTTCACCCATACAATGCTTTTTTCTTTTACTAAAAATGTTTCAGTGCTACTTAAGACTGGTTTTGTTATTCAGGGTCACATTTTAAGAAAAGTGGTTTTGTGTCCATACATTGGAAATGAATGGGGTGAAATTGTCTTTTATGTTCTGTGAATGAATGCTTACATTTTATTTAAAAAAAAATCCTTTTGTTCTAACTGCTTTGCAACACAAAGACTTTTGGTGATATTTTCTTTTTGGCCGTACACTGAATGATGGATTATATTAAGTTCTGTTTGTTTTGTTCATAGCAGGGATCATAAAGACCAACTGATTACATATTAATATGAAACATGAAAAACCGCCAACATAATGACCATGTCAGATAAAGTGATGTAAAGGCTCTATTAAGCTCTTCACAGAGTAGCATTCAATCTAATTAAAGCATGCACGCTCACAGAGCACCTCTCGAGTGTTGCCTTCGGTCTTGTCATTCCGAGGGGTTTAGCATATTTCGATTCCTGGCACGTTTTTGAACAGGCTTATATTGTAATCACCTTTTCTAATTGCCCATGGTGCAGGCTTGCCTGAACCCCAGAGACATTGGTTCTGACCTACACAGTGTACTTAATGTCCCATTACCACTAATGAACTCTCTTTGCGCAGCTAAAGGGAAGTTAGAGTTAGGCCCGCTCTGCAGGGAAGGGTTGTTAGCAGCCGATCGCGTTCTTGGTCTCGACTTTAAACCGTCCGTCGCTCATTTGCTTCGTTTGGTTTGCTAAACCTTTACTACTCTGGCGCGGGCGGAGCTGAATCGTGTTGTGAAATATTCCCCTAAGCCTCCTTCAGGTCCCTGTTTTATGATCTATAGTGAATTCACTAGTCATCCATGTCCAAAAGTCATCCATGTCAGCAGCACAAATGCATTAGTTTAAACTTAAGTTTAATATGGTTTCAATAAACCTCTAACCCAGACTATGAGCTATAATAAAAGTTTACCTGCCTTAGCAGGCACTGCTAATAATTCTTCCACGTATGAGTTCCTATAGATGTCAGGTCATTTAATAAACTGAAACCAGCTGCTTAAATATCCCTGCTAACATTTAAGTCAGAATATTACTCACCCCGCAGATCCGGATCAGTTAATTTAGCCTCCGCTGTTGAATCTAAGCGCAGGGTTTGAAGTGTGGATCCTGTAAGTTTTCCTTGAAGCTCAAGTCCCTCTTGGTTTAAGCTAATTTTGCCATCTTCTTTATCTTGAAGTAAAATAGAAGACCAAAATATAATGACTTTTTAGAAACAGCAAAGGGTAACAAGGAGTTAATTATCAAGGGAGTGAATGTCTGAGAAATAATAATAAAAATAATTGAATTCTAATTTCCGGTGCACAAGTGCTGATTGTGATCACCGAGGATAAAAAATCAACGTTCTGCTAAACCACGTATAAAAGCTTTCATTAAAATCCAATCAGGATGTGTCAAAATGGACATATTTAAGAGAGACAACAAGGACATAATTTGATTTTGAGGTCAGTTCTTTACCTTTTTTAAATTTTTCTCTCCCTACATTGGGAATTCGCTGTGCTCTGCTGGAGCTTGTTCTCTCGGCTGATAGCTTTTCCTGTGGTGGTCGGGGTTGTATATTTTCATTTCTACCTGCGTTTGGAGACAAAGTTGAAAACACTACAAAGAAAGATTTACCGTAATCCACCTTATTTGAACATATAAAAAGAATAATATATGGTAAATATAACAAAAAAATGTTTTTATAGAAAAAACAAATGTGTCCATTTTGTTATTTCAAAATAAACGTGCATTTATCTGCTGATATGTTGAGGCTCAGTTCAGACTTCGATCCGTCTGCTTTCTTGTTTGCAGGTGTGTTGCTCTTCCTCGCAGTGAGCGGAGGAGGTCCAATGACCTTTGACCCGAACGCAATATGGGAGGAGTCCCGGGGTGTTGGACCCCGTGTTATGGTTGCCTTGACAGCGCCTGTCTCCTCTAGCGAACAGACAAGCAGAAATCTCTCATTATCCTGGCCGAAGCATTTTAAAGCATTACAACATCTGTCATCCACAGACAATGAAGGAACAGTTCATCCAAAAATTATAATTCTGTCTTCATTTACCACCATTGGCCATAGAAAGAAAAAATCTTTGTGAATTTTTTGTTCTGTTGAACACAAAAGAAGACATTTTAAAGAATGTATGAAAGCAACAGTTCTGTCCTATTATGGTGGTCCAATGTTGGCCAAGAACTGATTGGTTAGAATCATTCTTCCAAATATCTTTCTCTGTGTTCATCAGAAAAACGAAATTTAAACAGACTTGGAACAATTCAAAGGTGAGTAAATGATGACAGAATTTTTGGGTGAAATGTCCTCCATATAATACTCCATATAATAACTGTATTTAATGTAACAATACCACAACGCGCTCTTTGACAAAACAACTGCCCTCATATTCTTCTTATGTTTAAAAAGCTTGAAATTGTGAAATCCTTTCCATCTGTTGGTTTGAAACGGACATATCTTCAATTGTTATTTACCACAACGCTGCAAGGAAAAGCATTGTTAAGGTCGTGGCAACCTGGCAACAAAACACAAAATACTGCCATTTGTCATTTCAATATAACAGCCAGAAATTCAAGGCTGTACGCTATGACTACAGGCCCGCTGTATATTATACATTGTTGCTAGGCGATGAGCAAGAAAAACTATGAATAATGTAGAATGATAGACGGCTGTGTTTTGTCACAGTTTTTGTTTATGTGCAAACATTTTCAAATGAACGTAAGTGTCCAACACCTGAGGTCAGTGTTATATTAATATCTCGCTGGGGTGAATTTGACGTGTGAGGGCATTATGTGATCCAATTTCTGAAGTCGAAAGGTGAGATGACAACAGTCTGGCATTGTAACATGTGGCCAGCAGATGTCTGGATATAAAAAAAAACTGAGGACAGCTATGAAGGTCTCACTGGGCTTAAAGAATAGACAGGTATGTGACTAAAGACACATGATTAGAGCTCTCTTGGCAAGAGATGGCAAGAGTTGTCTAAAGTCAGCAAATTAACAGACAAGAACTGGCGAGAGAGTTCGCAGAGGTGCCTGACCTTCTGTTTAGCAAAGAACAATGTAAAAAACAAAAAAGTTTCGGCTCAGTTCAACTAAAGGAGACAACTGTAAAATTGTGCAAATGAAACCGAAGGAAATTATGGGGGGTGGGTGTTTGCGTATGGAACTAACCGGAATCTATGTATGCAGGTTTCAGATCAATATGTCCCAATGTTTTCATGTTCACCAGTTGGATAATATGCTGGACTTCACCGGGAAACTGGCAACTTCTGGGAATCTCTTCTTTTGGACATTGACATTGAATGAAGAAACAAAAGTCTTAATTTTAAAAACGAGAATACAATGCTTAACAATAATACTGTATACGAATTGGCAAATGATATTTGATTGATAAATGAACAATAGTAATATTAATAACAATAGTTGTTGTTGTTATTATTATTATTTAACCCATAACAATACTTTTTGTACAAAGTGTTATTTCACAATATTTTATATTTTAGTAGTTTATAATTTCTCCTTGGATTATTATTGCTTTCTTTATAACATTTTGTCTTAATAATTTTCTGCAACACAAGGGACTACCAATGAAAACTAGCCTTTGGGATAAATTGGATACATAGATGTTGATTAATGTAGATCGTCCCTTTTTTAACAAAATAAATCAATAAAAATCCATAATAAATAAATGAGAACATCCCAGAATGTTTTACATGATAATGCATATACATTTGGGCCTCATTCACTTTCATTGTTGGTGACTTAGTGCAGCCAAAAAAGGTATGCAGTACATCAACGATAATATCAGATGACTCTCTCCAAACCTCTATCCATGGAGTCCTCAGGTTCATTTTTCATCGTGAAGATGCGGCGAAGCTTACAGCAGGCGGAGATGACGATCCCATCCAAAGACAGGAAGCGCGTCCCTCTGAATATCTCAGCGGAGAGCGAGTCCAGATCAATACACAGATTACACCACTGCACACAGACAGTAGCACCTTATCATCCCAGCAACAAGAGCATTTCCCAGGTCATTTTTCGTGGCCGTTTTACATTGAATCTCGCTGAGTCAATCCCCATTGATTTGACCATTCTAGGTGACTTACAATATTGTGTCTCAGGCAGGTTAGAGGTATTCTCGCATGCAGAGGGGTCGTTGAGAGTTCTCTGTGTACAGTAGACAAGTAGAGTCTTCTCTTGAGATGTTCTTCATCTGTCACTCTGCAAGACAGCTCAGAAAGTTAACAGCGTCTGCTCTGCGTGGCAGATGGGAAGGATCTTTAACCATTTTCCTGTCTGCTTAGGGTTGCGTGGGAGCCATACTGTGTCTACATGTGTGAAAGTGTGAATTAGTTCGCTCTCCATGGTGATAAAGTCTCTAGACTTTCACTGAATTTCATCTATGTCAGTCATATAAGTAGGCCTATTCACTAACTTTAAGACGTTATGCAAAGAAAGGAACAACAATGATAATAATATATATGACACTTACAGAAATTCAGTAGAGAAGTCTTTTCCCAACGGAACATTGACCTGTAGAATAAGGAACCTTTGAATCAATCCAACTATGAAAATAAAACAGAAAATTAGAAGATATGCAAAAACCGAGGACGGTATTGATTCTTCAAGATTATAATATATTTTAAAATGACTGTGTGAATTGATCGTTCATTAAAGAACATAAAAGTTATTTTGATTCATTTAAATCCTAGCCTTTCTCATACTACAAATATGTAAAATGTGAAGAAAAATGCAGTGCATCTGATTTATAGTCACACTCACGTGCCATCTTGCCATCTTTTGGTAACTGCATCTTGTGTGTTTGACTGCTCCCATCAAGACTGTATACAAAACCCTTTACTTCTTTGTCAAACAACTGTTTTAAACAAATAAAGCAAAGGCATAAAATAAACAGAAAGCTACAAACTTTGTTAGCAGTTCCTAAGAAACATATATGATGATGTATACCTTGATTCACTCCTAATACATATGTACGTTTAAACTAAATGATTACGTAAAAGTCAATCTCAGATTATCTATACACCAGAATCTGCAATACTGTAACTGCATGAACATGAATACGCTTTATACATTTATAACAAATATACAGAATGTTAAAAACCACAACCACTCTCTCATTTATTGTGACTATGTGCAAAACACTTCATACATACTTTGGTTATTGAAGGTTTCCTGCCAAATAGTTTCCATTTAGCAACAGGATCCTTTCCTTGAGCACTGAAGATATCAACAATGGGTCCACCCTACACGAGCAATAAAAAAAGCTTTGAATTTTTTTAAAAGAAAGTAACCACGGTGTTTAGTTCTTACAATAGGCCTACCTGATAATCGTTTCTGAACATGCTTCCAAACGTCTCACGGGTTAAAATCACGTTTTCTTCTTTTTGTGTCGTTTTCACAAAGGCGAAAAATGACGAATAACAGCAGCATCAGTAACACAGTGACAATCGGCACTGTTGACAGTTGTTTTCATGACGCTAGCTATATAACAGACGAACAGAATTACAGTTTTAAATTTCCCTCAGAATAACGAAAAACAACGTATAAATCATGACTTGTCGAGGCTGTTCGTTTTTTGTCAGTTGTAAACCCTCTTTATTAATTAAAAGGATCAGTTTGTTAGCCCGTAAGCCATAGCTGCAACCGCAAAGGCACGTCGTTTCTATGGCAACGGGACGCTGTCGTCTCTGTTAGCTGCGATCGCGTTTCTATTTTTTTACATAGCCTACAGAAACCTTGCAAGAAATCGCATATTCCTTACAAGTGTAGGCTATGATATTCACATTAATATAGTGTTGTATTATGTTTATCCTATTAAAATGGTATTTAAACAACTATAATAGACTGTCAAAGCATATAACTATCATAAGAAATATCAGCTGTTTATCCAAATCCATTTCAAATTGCCTTAATGTGGTGTGTTATGGGCTTTATGATGTTATTCTGTTGCTCCGCACACCCAGATTATAGAAACCAAAACATACCAGATCAGATCCGCTGTTATATTTTCCAAAAGGCCTACATTTTCTATTAAAAACGATTCTCATTAGCCTAAATTAATTAAAAATCCTGGCATGGTTTCTATTTTTCCTTCTAGTTTCATGTCCTTGTAAGTAAGATATTAAACTTTCACCATTTACCTTTGGAAAATGGAATACCAACGGATTATTAGTATTCATTTGGCCAATTTATCAAAATTATCTGGTGGGCTTTATCCACGGTAATTTGGAGAAAGAAGCGTGTCCTGCGTTTGTATGTGACAAAGGTTTAACTGTGTCGAGCAGATGGTGAGTCTTTACATGCATTTCAATACTAATGATACAGCAAACTGCTCCCCAAATTGGATTTTGGAAGGTTTTTAATAAGTCTATTACTAAGCAATGTAAATGAAGGCCATTGTCACTGAAGGTCAAATATGTAATATGATGACAGCTTGGAATATACCTGAAAAGACACACTCCAACAATCAATAAGCTAACAACAAAGGCTGCCAGTTCATAATTAATGCAAGCAATCTGTTGAATATTGAAAATAATAACCTCGGTTTTCTGTAATTCTCTATAGGTGATAGGTGACCACTGAGCTGTCATTTCATATACACGTGTGTAAATTATGCCTATATATGCAAAAAGACATTTACATAAGCGTTTGTCTTGATAAATTAGCTGAATTTATGTTTCTATTAATATGATATGCATATGGTAATTTGCAACGCTTTTTAATGCACAATTATTGTTCTTGTTTATATACAGTACAGGATATACACATAAATTAAACATTGCACACCATCATTTAAATATCATTTATTTAGTGTGTGTGTGTATTTATGTGTAAGTGTGTGTGTGTGTGTGTCTGTGTGCTTGCGTGCATACGTGTGTGTGTGTGTTTGTGTGTGTGTTTATTCACTATTGTGTGGTATGTTCTGTAAACAATATTAATATCACATTCCTTTTATATAAATATGCACTTTTAGCATTCAATTAAGTTATTTTCAAAGCAAACAGTTACACTGATACATTTGTACCATGCAAAAGTCTGACTGGTTGGTTTATTTTAACTATCTTATATTAATATATATAGTAGGAATGTAAAGGCCAATGCCCCAATGCAACACATGTGTTGTGAAGCTCAGAAAAATTTACTCTGTTGATTTTATTAGTCTGATGAAGCTTAAAGGACCCAGTCTTTTGCTGTAAACCTGAAATCTCTGATTGGTAAGCTGACCAGGTCTGTCGTGATTGGTTCCCTGCTTAGAGCGTGTGTGTTAAGACGTCCCACCCATACCATATCAGCGAGCTTCCCCTTACATTTACATTTAGGCATTTGGCAGACGCTTTTATCCAAAGCAACTTATCTTGCTTTATCCTATAGATTTTACATAGGTATTTGCAGTCCCCTGGGATCGAACCCACAACCTTGCGTTGTTAACGCAATGCTCTTACCACTGAGCTACAGGAAAGCTACCCTTCTCAGGCTGTTGAGATTGGTCGGTCCCCCTATCAGTGCACGTGTATTCAAAAGCTTAGGCTTTTAGCAATAAAAAATACGCAATAAAAAATATTTTTGTCACATTGCATCAACTTCACTTAATCAGATAAAAACATGCAGATCCATCGAAGTGTAACAGAGGTCTGCTAGTGCCTGTGAAAACATCATTGTTTGTTAGAGATCTCGATTTTTTTCCTAGTATGGTGAGGGAGATGATGCAGGACTGATTGGCGTCAGAATAGATACAGAAGAGATAGTTTTGCCTTTTTATATTGGACCCGAGTTGGATTATACAACAAGCAGATTGACCAGGAGACATTTGCAGGCAGTACTTCAATGGACGTTTCATAGAAGTGTTTTAGAGGCAGGCTATGCACACACACACACACACACCATATTATTGTATTACACAGAACAGCTTTCACAGCCGATGTTAAAGTCTTGGAAGTTGTTATTGTGTGTAGCTGAATCTTAGTACCAGCTGTAGGACTGTGATAAACGTGAAAGTAGTTTAGCGCGTAGCTCAGTCAAATGTTTACAATCTCTGATAACCAAACACTTCTCCATCAGCTCTTCCTC
The DNA here is from genome assembly GCF_015846415.1 of Triplophysa dalaica. NCBI lineage: Eukaryota > Metazoa > Chordata > Actinopteri > Cypriniformes > Nemacheilidae > Triplophysa > Triplophysa dalaica. The sequence continues at coordinate 21,591,903 of NC_079547.1, read as the reverse complement.
TTTTTCGTTTTTGGCGTATTCCTTTGGGCGGAGGTTATCAAAAGCACTTGGAATAGTGACATCATGTACCCGGTAAGTAAAGGCCTGCAGTCCGTTTCCAGCCGTTCCAAGTAGTCCTTGAAAAGCGAATTATGTTAAAGACAATATCTCGCTTGGCACTGAACTTTGAGCTTTAACATTTTGCAGGTATTATTTATGCTCTAAAAGCAACATTACGCACTAACTAAAGGTTGAAAAATTTGATCGCGGGGAATGTGACATTTAACTGTTTCTGCAGGGAATTTAATACTCATTTTCAAAAACACAGAAGGTAAATGCGACAAAAAAGTCGCATTTACGACTTTACGACGCATTTAAGATAAGCATTAATAAGACAATGAATTTTATATGCTCCCTCTGTAACAAGACCAGAATTATTTGTTAAATAATTTGTATGAAAGTGGCTATTGTCATTTTGGCTATTTATTTTGCTTTGTATTCACTTCCAACCCGTCTATGTATATGTATGAGATAAGAATCATAAAAATATGCTAATAAGACTATCAAAGATTGTCTTTAAAAGGCCTAGCCAATGGCCTCAACAAACGTATATGATGTTGTGAGTTTGTGTGGCAGTAGCTTTTTTTTCTTTTTAAGTAAACAAATTATAAGGAAAGTAATTGTGTTGTGAAACTATTTTAGATTGTCTGTCCCTTGATGGTGTTATATGGAGAGGAAGTTCTTCCCTTTATGAAGTACACATGTAAACAAGCTGCTAATAAACTGTAAATTATTCACTGAAAGGCAATATGAGACGGGCCCAACAGGGAAAAAGTCTCTTTAAACAATTAATCTGTCTCAGTCTCTGACTGAGGTGTGAAATTCTGCACTAATGAAAAGATGAGAAGTTATTTCAGTCAGTCTGCTCCCAATGACCATTTACCCACTTAGTGAAAAAACATTTTAGTCATAAGTACATACTGTTTTTGCGTACAGAATTGTAATTGTTTTCCAAATTATTGGTCTCCATATGCCTGCAACACTGTAGAAATCTTCCTCAGTACAGTCTTTATGTACAGTGTGCACATGATCTGACAGCATGTACTTGAAATGAGTTTTGTAGTCAAACTAATAATTTTAATTGTGCAAAACAAATTTGAAAAGTTACATTCATTCATTTTGAAATGGACGTCTTAATGTAGAAAAGCAGACAAAAAAGAAACATTGTATATGAGGGTGAAATTAATCTAAAATGAGATAGTACTTAATTCATGCAGCGTTTAATAGTTGCAAAAAAGAGATGTTGTCCCTTGACAAGAGTTGGTCCAAAGCAAAAGTACAATTGGCAAAGGAGCAAACAGGCAAGCTACAACTTATCCAATACAATAAAAGCAACACTATAACTGTAACCAAAATTCTTGAAAACAAAAGTATGACTTGGAAGGTCATGATAGGATGTGATGAAAGTAAAAAAAATGAAGTGGGCCTAATTATGGTCAGAACTCAGGTGAGTGCGCCCTCACATGGATGGGGCTGGAAACTGCTTCTTTCTGGACAGCATCCTTGTGTAATACCACAAAAAGCTACTGCATAACCTAGTTTTCTTTTATTTTGAATTCATTAGTCACAGCATAATTTACAATGTTCCATTTGTGTTATTCATTAGTTTTAGTGCAATAAACATATATTAAAAGTACATAATAATAATATTTAAAGTTTTTTTTAAGTCACCATGAATTCAAACAGGAAAATTCTAAGTGTTTTACACAGTGTTGCAGTGATGATAATAAATATTAATTTATCCGTGCACACCATTATTTTTCAAAAATTAATTTGCACTTGTGATCTTTAATCAAAAATATTAAGCTCCTTTCCCCCTCTCAACAACAACTCTTCACCCCATGACGTAAGCGACGAAAAAGAGGTAGGACTACTTACTGTCCAATGGACCAGGCATTTTTAGCCTTCACCTCCAGTTCCAACTTACAGCAAACCAATCTAAAAGGAAAGGGGAACAAAAAGCCCCGCTCTACTAATTTTTCTAATTTCAGAAGCCGTTCACTTGGATAGACGCCACGATACGGAAAATAAGTGAATCGCAACTTCTGTTTCATTGTGACTTTAACATTGCAAAGTTAAAACCCTGTGGCTGTAAATAGCTTAAAGTACAGGACATACCTAGAGATTATAATAAAAACCACACAAACAATGTAATATGTTTCCATGCCACTAAATGTGAATACCATACTCTGCAAGTGTGGGAGTTTTGACAGTTGTTCAGCAAGAAACTGTAATAAAAGTGAGTCAGTCCTCGAGACTCAAGTAGTGCTAACTAGTATTAATGAGATGCTCTTCTACATCATGTCTCCCCCGTTTCCTCAAGCATACACTGCTCCTCTTTAACAAAAACGACCCAGATATGTCTAGAGATGTTAAAGTGGAAAAGACAATCAAGATACTTCATCATTTTATTTGATGTGTGATTTGTGCAGATTGGTTTTCCTTTGTACTAAATTCAGACAGAAAAGGCTTTAATACAACAGCACTGTGCACTGTGAAATCTATTAATTTATAAAAAACATAATCTTTCTCCCTCTTTAAATAAATATAAGTCTGCTGGTTGGCCTACTGGGAAGGCAGCTCAACGTTTTGGAAATGTCAAAGGGTTGGCTGAGTGTAGTGAAAGGCCAAAAATACATTAGAAAGCTCTCTGACCAATCTGCTGTGACATACAATGTTAGAGGCCCTGTCACAAACTGCGACACATGTCATGGGCATCATTGCCAACTGAGTGAGTAGGTGATATCTCAATGTTATGACAGAACTAGACACATAGGCCTACCTGAAAGCATGTGCAAGGAAAGGGTTATGGAAAATGTTCTCCTACACATATGGAATTTTGTTTTACACAGGCAGGGTGATGGGTAACGTATATGTACATAAATCCAAACCCACACATGACAGGAATTTTGCAAAATGAATGAATATGTTTATATACAAATAAATAAACGTTTTCCATAAAAAGTTTGTAAAGAATTCAAATTCTTAAAATGATTAGAAAGTTAACTTAAATAGAAACATTTGTTTTTAATGACTTTCGATTATCGATAGCCGTGAAATGTTACCATGGTGACGACGTCTGAAGGAAGATCCAATATGGTGACACCCATTCATCTAAAACTTTAATAAGTGACACGTTTTTTCTCAGTAAAGAGTCCAATAGATAATGTTGACCAAGCATCTTAAAAGGAAAATAAGAAACTAAGAAGGAACTCTGGAGAAAAACACTGTCTGGATCAAAAATTTTACCTTCTTGTCTGTAAGTTCACAGAAGTCTACAAGAAAACTCGTACAATACAAACAGAGAATAACACACGTGTGTGTGATGATAGTGGCTTTGGCATTGTTTGAAGTTAAAGCTACAAAAACTGAAGTAACGTTAGCCATTTATTGTTCTTTAAAGTCATGTCGAAAATAAATTATAATGCTGCCTTCACGACCCCTGCTCTCAGAAATTGTAATAATTCCCAATTCAACCCGGAAATAATGTTATCAGTGTAATGTTTCAATTCTTCTCAATTATTACTACATCCAGATGTTACTTCCGCGTTTGTGCTGGGAAATAACCCACTTCCACGGTGTCTTGAACGCCGAATAAATCTGTGGATGCAAAGTGTTTCGTACATCCTGACATTTAAACTTCTATATGAGAGAAATCTACGACTTCTTTGCCAGAGTACTAGAACTTTGTTTTATATATATAGTAAACATTTAGTAGTGTGAAAAGCAGAGCGACAACCAGTTTGCTGTTGCAGTTTTGCATCCTGGCCTTGGATAAGTAATAGCACAGGCGGTTTGTTTTAATCTCTGACCTGATCAATAGTGTTGGAGTGCATGAATATGGTCTACCTAAAATCTATTACATTAATGTGCAATGCTTCATCCAGGGGAGAGAACAGTACCATGAATTGCCTCTGAGTTAGCACACTCTGACATGCACAGAAATCAATAAACAGCTTCCACTTCAGTTTACAGTCATTTAGTATAGACATTCTTGTTTATTTCTGACATTTGTTCATTACATTTCATTTGCTGTACACATAGTGAGAGTGTTCAATCATTTTTAACTTATGTTTCTGCATATTTTACAAATTGTCTTGTTTTGCAGATTATGGGTATTTTTCTGTGGTTTGGAAAGATAAACAAAAGAGAGTGTATTTTTTGTACAATTGTTTTGTGGTCTCTATAAAAATCTGACAAATAATAAAAGCCCAAACAAAATACATTCAAATTTTGATCTGTAAGTACAAAGATTGAGAATGTCCTTGTCCTAAAAATATCCCTTTTTGCAAGAGAGGAAAACTAGAACTAAAAGAATATTTCTCCACTTCTGTGCTGATGTATTATTGAACAAGGTACATAAACGCTCAACAGACACTATTAGACTATTTGAATTGCTCACGCAACAGTTCTTGGAAACATAGTAATGTGGTGAAAATATTTTTCAGAGACCATACACAGTATTGGGCTTTATAGACTGTCATGTGAGAAAGTGTAGCTGTATAAGTTACGAACGGTAATAGATAGATATATGGAAAAACACATTCTTTTCAGTCAACAAACTTCCCTATACTGTCATCCATCTTACTTAACTTTCCTAGTTTGAAATCAATACGAACGCAAGCTCTTGCCAAGAATGTATCGAAGAAATGGGGGACCAAATTAGAAATGTGAGAATAAGTCACTGAATAACCAATATCGATTTATTAGATACTGTTCGATTATGTCTATGCTGAATTTAGAACATAAAGAATATGTAATGTAAGTGAATCCACCATTACCAAAAAATCTGGTTGTGATCCATTGAGTAACCTACCCAAAGCACATAAATGTTGCAAGATATTGTTCTTTATTAATAGGCCACTAAATATGGGATTCATTTTGTAGGTTCCCGAAATAGGACAAGGAAAGGTCACGGAAAAACCAATACGAGGATGAGGACATTAATCACAGATTTCTCAAGGAGAATTAAACTGACCTTTTGGCAGCCGGAAACACTGAAATTTCTGCTCACTCGACGGTCGCGTGAAATGTGCTACGGTACAAAACACAGCTCTAACAGAGATATTAACGCTGGATTTTACTAAAAAAAATATTGTTAGAAAGTGTTTAAAGAGTAACATCGATTGGCCGTAATTTGCACCCAAGAAAAATTAATACAATGATAAACATTTGGATGTGTTTTTAGTTTTGAATGTCAGTACACCTGCTTGTGCACAATATGCAGAACATTTTGAGATTTAAAACATTTACAGCTTGTACTTTTGGCAAGATTTTTGAATAGTTTAATCATTTACGAAAGTTACCGGGAACAATGGTTACACAGCTGTTTGGCTTCTATTGAACAGCATTTTTCTCAGACCTGCATAGTCTGAAATCAGCAGTAAACGAAAATTGGTGTTCTTTGGAATAACGTGCACCTATTTAGTTTATGGAGATGCAAATGTATGTCCAAGTGTCTGTTAATCGTTTTTCAGAGCTTACAGATCTGACATGTTGAGCTATTGTGCCCACTAGAGAACATGTTTTGAGTCAAGGGTCAAGTTCCCATCCTTATCCCCAACTTTCTCTTGTGCTGTCATTCTTAAGTCATCAATAAAAATGGCAAAATTTCAAAACAAAGTACAGGTTAGTAAGGAAAGTGTGAAAATGTTTTGAAAGTGAAATGGGATTTCAGAATGCTAGAGGCTTGTATCATATCTCTGATCTCGTCCGACTTAATTAAGCAGGCCGGCACGTCCGTCACTCTAATTCTCATCTATACTGTTTTCCCTCCCACCAAAACCCCTCTACCCATCTCGAGCAAGCTGTCGAATCTGTCTCTGGAACACTTTTTCTCTCTTGTAGCAATGACTAATCCGTCTGTTTGGAGCCTCAGGCTTTGCGACGGCTCCCGCTCACATGCTGACCTTTTCCCGCTCCCCTGGATTACTGTACACTTTTAGATTACTGTACAAAACAGAAAAGTATGAGAGTGCCGACTGCTTGAGGACCTTTGGCTGTGCAGTTAATGAGTTCCATTTGTGTTTTTCCCAGCAAGTCGTGATGGAATATAGAGTTGAAAAAGCAGACAAAACATTTGTCAGGTGCATCAGCTTTCTGGACGTTTAGAAAGGGTGTTTAATTATAACCTAAAAAAGCAAATGGACTTTTGAGAAAAAATATTAATGCAATTTTTTTTAAACATTCATTTTATTTGCGTCCAAGATGTGACTATACATTATTTATCTCCAAAAATAAATGGATCTTTGAGAAAACAAACAAAATTAATTATTTATTATTTGAATGTGATTTTTTCTTTTGTCAATTTTATTATATGTGAGCTTAGAAAAACAAAACCAGTCTTAAGGGTCAATTTTCAAAATCGAGAATTTTACAATATGAAAGCTGAATGAATAAGATTACTATTGACGTGTGAGTTATTAGAATATGACAATATCTGGCTGAGTTACAACAGTTTAACACTCAAGAATCTGAGAGTGCAAAAAATCTAAATATTGATAAAATAAGTTTTTATATATTTAAGTTAGGAATTTTCCTAAATATCTTCATGGAGCATGATCTTTACTTAATATCCTAATGATTTTGAACATTAAAGAAAAATAGATAATTTTGACCCATACAACGTTTTTTTGTCTTTACTAAAAATGTTTCTCTGCTACTTAAGACTGGTTTTGTGATCAAGGTTTACATGTGTGAAGTAAATAGGGACTGATGCTGTCACACTTCAAAATGGCAAAAAATCATGACAACATTATAGCACTATAGTCCATGAAACCATATAGATTATGTAAAGCTTTTATGATGCTGTTATTGACATTTGGAAGTTTGACCCCAATAATGAGAAGCAAGCCTAACCCTAAACCTAACCCTTAAATCTGATTGGTTGAGAAAGTTTTGGTCATACTTGATAAATTCACATGCACCAGGAAAAAGAGTATATTACGTTTTCTCTGAATATATATTTTTGTATTCTATAAGACCAAGAAGTTGGATTTGGGACAACATTTGGATGGGCACATTGAAAAATAAACTTTACATTTTAGAGGGTTAAACCTTTTTAGTGCAATAGGAACTGTAGCCAACATGGTTATCCTTCACATTCAATACTCCATAAAGTTCTTTTAACCAACATTGTCTAAATCTGTTTCTAACGGGCATGCATCCTCCCTTCTGCCTTTCCCAGACAAGTGAAAGAACAACTCCCATTAAAAGCAGTCATTAGAACTTGCTTCTCTCTTAGATCATTTATCTCACAAGCATGCATGATGAATACACCAGCTCACAGGCATGATGCATGTTTCTGACCTCTGGAGAATTACATTATCAATTAGACTTATCGGCCGCAAGGCAGCTGTGTGCACTCCATTGCACTGCGAGCCATAGATCTCATGATTAACTCATCGGCAACTCTGAACATTCATCTGATGCACAATCGCTGACCTTCTTCTATATACCTCTGCGGCGGAACGCTATCAGATTCACAAACAGTCATAATTCATGTTTTTGTTGTTGTTTCACTGAGAGAAAATATTAAACAGAAATGAATTGCAGTCAATATTTTGTCAGTGTTGTATAGATGTCACAATTCCCGCTATAAAATATTGATCTTTATTTAATATTCCCTTTTATTTAGAGGTGGCGGTATTATGCATTTATTAGTAGTAATTTATTTATTTACATGGATGTATATTGAATCTTCGCCCACACTGTTGTTTGAAGAGGATGTACTTATTGTTTATGCAAGGTAAATTAAAGGCAGCTTTAAATGGCATCTGAAGGCCACATTTGATTGTTCATGCAATTGCTACAAAATTGGGATGTAGAAAAACATTTACACGGAGAGTATGTGCTGATATCTATTAAATGTTGTTCATCAGTTGCCTGTGAGATTTGACAATAACAATATTTTCTGAAAAGCATACAGTATTCATTTGTATTCCACGGTTGGTTATTATGTAGCTCTGTAAACATTGACTTTATATCTAAAGCTTTTTCTAAAGCATGCAATTCTTCCACAAATAACCATTCTACACACTGGATTGTACTGGTACTGTATGGATTTCTTTTTAAAGTATAGTTCATCCAAAAACCGAAAATTCTGTGGTACCTAATGGTAACCGGCGGCACACAAAACTAATGCAAGTCAATGGGTAGCATCGATGTTTGATTTTTTTTTTATATCTTATTTTCTGTTCTGCATAGAAAGAAGGTTTTAGAGTTTTAAAAGACAAAAGGATGAGTAAATTTTTGGGGAACTATTCCTTTAAGGATTTTTTAATGTTCTAGGTTATATTTAAAATGTAACTTATTTGTCAAACAAAACAAACAAACTTGTATTTAACCCAAACCCGTCTGTAAACAAACCAGAATGAATAAACTAGTATAGTAATTTTACACCCAAATTGAATTATTTGAACCGTTGGATTGCATGTACTGTACTGTATTTGGATTTCTGTCCTGAAATTGATTCTGGTCTGTATAAATGTTGACATTGCTGCAAGCCATGCACAAATATATATTATGTTGCGCTGCCCCGAAGAGATAAAAATGTGTGTAATTTTTCTCTTGCTGCCAGGCACATGCGAATTGACGTTCAATAATAACTATGCCTAAAGTGGACTCATCCAAACATAGCTTCGGGGGGCAATTTTGCTCGAATTTTTGTGCAAAAGACAATTCTGGTATCTGTTTGATAAGATCGACTGCTTTTCCCTCATGCTGGTTCTCCATCTCACTTCTCGCTACAGTGAACTCAACTCACTCAACCGAATCGCTATGACACCATCACACTTTTTCTGTTGAAAAAGCTTAATTCTGGTGTTGTTCCAGATTTCTTTTTTTTTAACGCCCGTTTGCTGTTACATAGCAGCATTAGTCTTAATGTTTCTCATTTAGAAGCAATTTTTGGTGCCGTCGTACTTTTATCCCTGTTTAGCTTGGCACTGAACTCACAAATAATCGAATTTTAAGGCTGTTGGGAAAAGAACTGAGAATTGTATTAATTCTCCTGAGCAATGAAAAAGCAACCTTTTGCTTAGGGAAGTTATAGGTTTTTTAATACACATAAATACTGTAGACCTTAGAATAACATGCACTGATAAATCACATTAAAACAAGGAGTATAAATCAAGCACTTTTTGGGGGGGTTTCACTTTGACTTTATGGATTCTTGTGAAGAAAACTGTGAGAACAGGCCATTGGGTGATCTTCACGTCATGCTGTCCTCTCATAGAGCTGTCTCATACATAGACATGCTCGTTCCGTCTCTTCATATCTTGGCATGCGTGATATTTGTTCATCAGCATGCATAATTACCCATCACAATCTGTCATGCCAGATTTTGTGCAAAGTCGACTAATTAAGTGCAGATTGATAACCAGCCTTCGGTTTTTATTAAGCAGCCCAATGAGAGGTGTGGGGTCAGCCGGGACTCTTCCCCGACTTGGACTGATACCGTATTCTGACTTTAGTGGGAATCAGACTTGTTAAAAAGCCCTTGAGGGGTTTCTTTTAAGATTTCTATCAAAAATCATAATCTGCTGTGAACTGAATTACAAAGAACAGAAGGACGTGAAAATCAATGCCGTTCCATGGCTGATTTTCTATTATGCGTTGAGTTCATTTGCTATTTTTGCAATTTTTGCATTTTTGCTATTTTTGCAATTACGATTTCAATGAAAAGGCCTCTTGATGGTAGTTATCGGGACTATTGCGGATAATGACAGCCCCATTCTGCTTAATTGATTTCATTTCAGCAGTGGTCCTTGTGTTTAGCACTGCAGCCTAAATGTGTAGATATTTCCATTAAATCATTAAACTTGTAAGAAACAGTCTGCCTAGAACATAATTGTATGTGCACCAGTGTTGGATTCAGCTTATTTCTTTCAGATTCTCAGATACGATGTTAGTAACCTAAGTGTAGTTCTGTTTTTACACATGATGTATGATAGTGTTTGTGCATGTGAGACGTACTGTACATGTCGTCATTTGTAAATGAAGGTCAATTGAAGTTTTCACACTTTAAGTTTGCAAGTTTGTATAGACCACTTCGTAAAAATAGATGTTTGTCTAACATTTTGGTTATAAATGTTCTGTTGGTTGTATTTTGTTCTAGTTTGTAAATGTTCTGTTTGTTGTATTTTGTTCTAGTTTGTGCAGTGTTAAACTTTATTGTTGATGTTTTTCAAAGTGGTCTATATTTTGCATACTTGTGACTGTACGCACACTAGCATAAAAAACGCAAAAAGTCCACTCCTCTTCTTGAGAACTGTGTTGTTTGGTTATATCTTTTAGTTGTCACACATTATAGCTGTTGCATCATTAAAAGTTTGAGTTTCTAGTATAGGACTCTGCGTTTAGAATCACACCTTTACTTGTTTCAGACTGTTATCTCGCATTGGATCATCCTTTGTGTGTTGTGTTATTCCTGTAAATCTGAAGTAATGCACAATAAGAAAACTACACATTATTAATTAACAATGGTGTGACAAGGAAGTTATAATGAACCTGCAAACGAATTCCATCCGTGATTGTGTGCATTCGTTTTTTTCACTACTGTAAAAACTGCAAATCAAATGCGTACACGGAATGTATTATTCAAATCTATTTAAATGAAGGCAGAGTATTCAAATGGCAATAGAAACGAGCAGGTAACTCTGTCTGCATTATGCATTAAAATATGGCCTGTCGTTGCTGCGGTTTCTGAGACAAAAATCACATACTGTATTTGTAAATATTTAAACATGTAGTCCTATAATGTTTTGCATTCGAGTACAAGTGCACTGTATTTGATTCAGTGACTCATTTAGAGTCTATAGAAATGTAGAAAAAATATATCTGGCTTGTAAATAAGAGATGCTGAATGTTCTCTCATTTGTATAGGAAGTGGCTTTGGATAAAAGTGTCTGCTGAATGAATATATGTAAAGCTCAGAGGTGTAATACTAGGAGAACTAGATTTGTTAGTTATATTTTGTATCAACTTTGTTTCAAATGTTTCGCCAAAGCTCCTCACACAATTTGGTCTTGACTATGATTGAGTTTTTTTAATCTGATTTTGGTACTTGAGGAGAAGAGTTAAAGGGAAAGTTCACCCAAAAGTGCAAATTCTGTCATCATTATCTCACCCTCGAACATTTATGGCTTTCTTTCTTTTGCAGAACACCAAAAAAGATATTTTGAAGAATGCTAGTAACCAAACATTATATTGGCACCCTTTCACATCCGTTGTATGGACACAAAACCAATGCAAGTAACAACATTCTTCAAAATGTATACTTTTGTTTTCTACAGAAGAAGAAAGGCAAGCAGGTTTGAAATGACTAAAGGGTGAGTAAATGATGACACAACTTTTATTTTTCAGTGAACTATCACACCCGTTGATAACCATTTGTTCTCATTGCTATCTACTAGAAATATCTGAAATGTAAAGAAAGAATCGCATTTCTGACCATAACAATGCATTAGGCATACCAACAAACCCGGTTTCTTTTATCTTGCAGTTGTTGAATGACGCGTGCATGGGAGACTTCAAGGAACCCATTACTGCTGAAGGACAGCAGAGCAGCCCTGTTAAGCACACATGACCTACATGGGACCGTCCGCATGCAGATAAATCATTGATCACACTGTTCCATGGATTGCGGAGACCTCGGGGAAATGTGCGTCATCGGTACCGGGAAGAAGGTAGGGAAAAAAGAGGAAAGAATGGAACAAACAAGATTAATAATAGCTTGACGCTTGAAACCCCTTGGGGGGATGAGTGCTAAGTGTTGTTGACAAAATGCAGGGTTGTAAGGCACAGATGAATAGGCTTCAGTAGCTGACACTATGGGGAGGGTTGCATTGTTGTAGTAATAGAAAAGCAGCCAGTGAAGCACCTGTCTGAGAATGGCCAACGTATGCAAATCCAATGCTCGAAACCCTCTCAAATATGCACTCGCCTATAGTGTTTGGCACAGGGAGCCAATCATCATGCAGCATTTTGGTCCTTAAACGACTCGTTGCTAAGAGCCACAGAGGTACTTTTAATACTGTATTGTATATTGTATATGTACTGCAACAGGTGAAGATTTTCGAGTAGCATATACAAGTGAATTAAAAAAAAAGTAATTGTTTCTCCTAGACATGTTCGAGATTAAAAGGAGAACAAATGGGATTTTTGCTTTAATTTCACCTGAAAATCTCAAAATGTCTCCATTTAAATTTCAGAAGAGTTCACAGTGTCACAAACTGAGTTCTGCTTTGCCAAGTCTGCACTCAAAATTCAATATAATTGAAGATTTGAGCTCTAACATTTCTCATCAATTATTCTCAAATTATTTTACCTTTAAAATCTGTTAATTTTACAGCGTTGTACACCTCATGGATTCTAACAAATGTCTCATTTATTCCTATTTTAAGTTCTCCTGAGCAATTTGAGAAGAAACATGTGAAGTAAATACTTAAAACTCTTTATCTCCAAAAAAGAGCATGAAACAAAGAAATCACGTTGTCACATTCATTCGCGCTTTCATTTGACTTTTGATTGGTCTTTTAAATGAACCACAGCATTTCCGCCCATGGGCGAATTTTAACCAACCATGGCTAAACACAAGGGAAGACGTGTCTCACCACCAGCAGACATTTATTCAAGAAAAACACACATTAACAGACTAAAAGTGATTGGAGCGTGACCACCGCTCCTCCCGGCCCGCCTCCTTAAGGAATGGCCTTAATTGGATTTTATGAGCTTTGCCTTCAGGCTCTCAAATGTCCCATCAGTCCATTTGAGATGATGTAGAATGTTAAACTGTAAAGCAGAATTCAAGTGGGCCAGTTACATCAGTCAACATCCAATAATACGTTTTCACACCATGGCAATGGCGCTGTTCTAATTAAATCTGAAAATGGGTCCTGCGACTGACCCGGTGCATTCGGGGACCGCTTTTGTACCGTAGATTTTGTTTTGTTGAGCAGAACGTAAGAGCCTGGTGGGCGCCAAATGTTTTTTGACCTCGGTTACCTTCTGCTTCAGCCAGCTGCTTGGACGGGTGGGATGCCAGCGAGGCAATGTTTTGGTCCAACTGACCTCTGATCTGTTGAGGGAAAACTTGTTTTTAATGATGCTCAGAATAAACTCTTATATGGCTCCACACATATTCATATGGCTGTGTTCTCGTTGGGGATGTTTTATGGCAGACCTGCTGCTGAGAAAGTGTGATAGTGTTTATAAAGTGACATTTTGAACTACAAATTCAATCTCACGGAGCTCCAGGGAACAGCATGTTCATGGTCTATTATTTTCATCTCTGCCTTATCACTTTTCAATATGTGATATATAGGTCAGAATGTTTACTGCTGGCAAATAAGTGCCAGAAATATAATGGATGATCTCATTATGTCAGTCATTCATTTATTTCAGAGCGGCAAGTGCGACTCACTTAAGACAAGATATATTTTCTCAATGTTTTGTTTGCTCATAACATTCGCTTTGGAAAACGTTTAAATGTTTCCTTGCAATTTATCTGCACGTAAGAAGATCATATTTCTAAATCTGAGACGGAATGGGATCGTGTAAGGACAGATCAGGAGCGCATGAACGTTTTGAAAAGAATAAACCTAATCAGCTCAGCTCATGAATATTAATTAGGTGATATGAATGATTTGCTGAAATGCAGATAAGTGGGCGTTTGCCATTGCAGGCTTACAGTTTGTGTTCAGTCCACCGGTGATACAACAGGGTTTTGTATTTGGATCTAAAAAACGAAACTCTATAAATATAAAGATTATTTCCCTAAAATGTTTGTGCGTGCTTTCGAGAAGCATGGTCGCTATGCTGAAAAAGCTTATGATTCATTTCAGACTAAAAAAAATCTGTTTTCATTTATTCACCCTCGAGCTATTCCAAATCTGCATAAATGTCTTTTTTTTCTGATGAACAGAAAAATATTTTGAAGAATGCATTGAACCAAGCAGTTCTTGGCCACCATTTACTACCATGATAGGAACAATTAAAATTGCAGTCAAAAGTGCCCCATAACTGTTTGCTTTCCTTTATTCTTCCAAATATTTTCCGTTATGGTTATCAGAACAAAGTCATGTATACAGATTTGTAACAACTTGAGGTGAGTTAATAACGAGAGAATTTTCATTTTTGGGTGAACTGTTCCTTTAATTACAATTGTCCGGATTTAAATCAGTTTGGTATACCAAGAAAACATAAAACTAAAGTGCAGTGTTTTAAAATGCTTAATTTAAGAATGTTCTGTGATTAACTGACAGTTAGAATATGGGCTGGTTGAGAGTTGCTCACGCTGCATTTTGACCGCCTCTCTCCAAGACTTATTATACAGTCTGTGCAACACTGTCCATGGATCAGACAGTACTGACAAGCCAGGTAGCTGTTATGATAGGCTGAATTATGAGACCAAAACTGGACAATTCGTATGTTTTCAGTAATTAGTATAAAGCGATACATGCGACCAAGCTATTAATTTCTAACTAATGAAATATTGTGATCGTCCTTATGCCAGAATGAAAGTATTTGGTTTGAGATTTGTGAATACAGGATCAAGAACCCTTATTTGTTTTCAGGAATCATTTCACACTCTAATTACTTCAATGGTGACCCATATACAGCCTTTGGATTTCTTCAGCAAAGCGTTTGATCGGCTTTAACACAAAGCTCTCACGGCTCACGGTCATTCTGATAATGAGAGCTCTTTTTCTGTTGTACACAAGAAAAAAAAAAACACACCATACGCACTGATAAACTCTGAGTCATAGAGTACTGTTGTTTTCAGACAAACAGTCATGTTTCCAAATGAAAGCTCGCATTGCTTTCTATAGCCTTCACCAGCATAGCATCAGATTAATTCAAGCTTTTGTTATTTGTAGAAATAATGTATGCCGTTTTGAAGTTTCAAATTATGAAAATGCATGTCTTATTACACTGTCAGAAAAACTATTTTAAATGAACTAGTTTAATATAGATTTTTATTCACGCTTTTTGGAAACAGAACTCATGAGTCTCCTAGTCTCCTATGATTTAAAAAAGGGTAAATAAGATTCAAGAACTCATTAAATGTGCTTTCAAAGATCTATGATCTGTCATGGCAGCAGTTTTATTGTTTTTATTATTTGTAAGATGTTGCACAACAAGAAACCTCCCACTGAGTAAAGACAAAACAATTATTTCCATGGTTTAAATGTGACCCACATGTATTGTTATCTTACAGAAGTGATTCTAGCATGTAAATAAGTGGTTTACAACTAAGTAACTGTTGAACCTCACACTTGGATTCATTCTAATTTTTTAAGCGTATTTTGGGAATAATTCCAAAGTGGGAAAAGTGGTCCGTTCATTACCCCGCTTAATGTGGTGGATATTGGAAAAGACATAACTATAATTCATCAGCACACCTATTTTAATGAGCGCCTTATCCTGAACAGTTATTTTTACATCAAAGACATTGTTCTTTGACCCATTTTAAAACTGTAGTTCTTTGCAAAGCTTGTTAAAGTAATTTACACTCAGCATGTTAATATGACCACTGGGAAAAGCAACCTTTCTTTACACAAATACCAGTTACAATTCTAGAAGTAACGGATTTAGACAGTACACATTCATGCGCAATATAGTTCATAAAGAGCTGAAACATATGGCCTGTTATCAACATGGACAAGCCCGAAATGTAACTATATATAAATGAACTATAAAAATCTTGTAAAAATTGATTTTATTAAGATAACCATATCTTAATCTACACTCCAATGTTGCAGACAGAACAAGAGAAAATGTGAGAAAACATATAGATCATAGGAACATAGATTATATGTAGGAATATTCAGGAATATCGATTATAAATAGGAATATAGATTAAGATTGGTAAGGACTAGTTTACTTTTATGTAATTTTTGTCTTTTTTTTAGGCTCATGGGTGGAGCTTGTCATAAATTGGCACAATTGGTCATGATGCGTTGACACATTCGACAGCATAAAACGACAGATAGTTTTCTTGGAGGTTATAGAATGCTGCTGCATTTCTAAAGAGTAAAATTCTGTCTGCTGTTTTTCCGTATGACAACCTCATAATTGTCAGACAGACTTGGGGAAGAACAAATATCTCATTTCCGAGTGCTAACTGTGAAAGCGGACAGCAGAGCAAACACTCCCACGTAGCTGCCGTGCCGGTGCATAACGCTGACGATGATAGACTGTCTCTTTGTTATTTTAAGAATTGTCTAATTACACACATAAAATCGTATGCATTTCTTTCTATTCATCTCTTTCATTTTAACTACATTTTCATGCTGTGAGCTGCATTTAAAAGGCTTTTAATCTATATGCAGTTATTACTCAAACTAACAACTCGTGACTTGTTTGAGTATTAAAGAAAGATGTCACATTCATATGTCCCCAATTAACTTGGATTTCCATATAATCCATGCAATTAATTCCGCCCTGTATTAGAGATGCCTGCCAGTCAAAATGTAACCTGTAGACAGACATTCACATGTATGGACTCATTGTTACATTCCACGGCTGTGTAATATGTCCTCAAGCTGCAGCTTTGGTCGTTCACAAGCTTAGCAGTGAAAACAAGACACCAATTACGTCTCATTGGCTCTCTATGGGCAAAGATTTCTGTTATTCATATCTTTGAAAATAAATTGGTTCTTTCTAATCCTGGTATGACCATTAAAATCCATCACTTAGAGCGGGCGTCTGCATATATTTTAAGGAATTTCAAATTACAAGTAAGATGGTGCTATACTTAATGCTCATAAATTCAAACAGGCAAAACTATAGATCACTTCTCGGCATGGCTGATGGCACATCTCCTCCCTATGCACTCCATTATCGCTGACCTCTTCATTAGCCCACTGCTACATCTCCATCTCTCATTTATCTCTTTTTCATAGTTTTCCTCTTGCATTATTATGTTAGCCGACAAATCCATATTTTCACTAGAGTTTTTTCATTCCTAAACTTTTCCTGATCCTGTATCTTTCAAGCTACATCCATCTACAAATTCACTATAGTCTTTAAATACGTTTTGACATAGTGTGCTGTGTTTTTGTAACTGGTCCGACTTATAGACGGTTTCAGCAGCAACAATGTCCCATTTGAACTTCTGATAGACCTCCGCAAATCAATAACTGTTGTGTAGTTTTATTTAATTTAATACAATTAATCTACAAATCAATATTAATATTAATGTAAAGTAAATATAACTTGAAATATAACTCAAATGAAACTGTCTATTCCCGCTTCCGACTTGTGTGTGTGGAGTTTGCATGTTCTCCCCGTGCCTCGGGGGTTTCCTCCGGGTACTCCGGTTTCCTCCCCTGGTCCAAAGACATGCATGGTAGGTTGATTGGCATCTCTGGAAAAAATTGTCCGTAGGGTGTGAGTGCGTGAGTGAATGAGTGAGAGTGTGTGCCCTGCGATGGGTTGGCACTCCATCCAGGGTGTATCCTGCCTTGATGCCCGATGACTCCTGAGATAGGCACAGGCTCCCCGTGACCCGAGGTAGTTCGGATAAGCGGTAGAAAATGGAATGGAAACTGTCTATATGTTTCTTCTAGTATACCATCAAAATTCTTTCAAGGAATGTTTGAAAAAATGAGAGATTGCATCAAAGCCGTGCTAAAACTTACCTCCGTCTGATTGTCTGAATTTCGCTAAACAATCATGTAGCAACACCCTAGTAACCATTTAAAACCCTTCAAAATCCAAAACATCACATGTTTCACATATTAACCACCCAGGCCAGCTGCCTAGCAAACTTGCTTTAAACTGCTCAAGTGTTTAGTTTACACAAAACATGAATGAACAACCTTCAGAATTCAAGGCTTTTAAGCGTTTACATAACCAACCTTCAGACATCAACGTTTATTTGGAAAACTTTATCTTTATTGTTTAAATAATCAAGTGTAGGCGTGTTCTGCAAGGAAAAAGTCAAGCAGAGGAACCTATAGATACAGTATAATGCATTTCAATGCATTTCGACTTAAACAAACTGCAACTGTATAGACAAGGGATGTGAAACTTCTGCTGACCTAAACTTTGGGCAGCAATCAGTCTTGTCCACTTAAGGGAATTAGTTTTCAATTAACTGTTGCCACCTCACATGAATGACTCTGTGTAATTAAGAATGATGATGTAATCTTGAAAAGCAATTTTACTGGCGAATAACTCTGAATGCCATCAATCAGTATCAGAATGGGAAAAGATGCCCAATGAAATGACCATGTTGAAAAAAGGCAAATGTAGTTTTAAGCAAGTTCTTAAAGTTTGTAAGCAAGAGATACAAGTGACTTAAGAAGGGTAAAGCGCAAACTTTTTTATAAAGATTGTAATCTGTAACGTTTTGGTTAAAAAATAAACAAAAATCAGGCAAGTATGTAAAAATCAGTGTTCCGTGTCTCTTTACCTTACTCATGCTGCAGGGTAAGCTTATAATATGTTTCAAACAGCAGATTTATGTTTTAAACAGAGATGGCGATGTCTTATATCTTGTAAAGTTCAAAGATCAGTATTTTTTTAAATATTTGATATTAATTTTATGGTACAACTGAAGCACCACACAAACTTTGGACACAAAATGTATAGTAAAAAAAGGCAATTCTAATATTTGTAAATATACATATATTTTTATGAACCAGTGAAATTTCTACATACATTGTAAGAAATTGCTCATACTGTATTCAGGCAATTAAATCAAACGTCGGAGACATCTAATACATGTTTTGATGATTAAAATGCGCTTACAGAAGCAGAATCGCTGGCACCTTCAGGGTAAGCAAAGGTTCCAATTAAGGCATGTTCATAAATCATTACAGCGTGCTGTGTCAGCATATCACAAACTTCAGAGAAGACATTGAGCTAAGAATTAGATTAGCAGGAGCTGGTGACAGAGGAACAAGGACATTTCAAAAAGCTTTGAGAAGGTTACATACAGAGGTCCAGAGTTCAGAATCCAGCTGACATGCTGCAGAGCTGCTCACTTCTATAACGTTTCCCAGAAGTCTGTGCATGGTTTCCTGCTCAGGTGCAAGAGAAGCATTATCACAATTCTGGAGATACATAGAGTAACTTGCTTAAACAAACAATAAAGTAAACAAGAAATTTGTTTGTGAGATTTTATATCTGTGTAACTACAAAAAAGAAACAATCATACAAAAGACTTCTGAAAACATTTTATTTCATCATTTACTGACTTTTTTTTTGCAGAACACAAACCTGGAGAACGTTGGTAGCCAAACAACTTCGTCCACAATTGACTACCATTTGGACACAAAACGGCTGAGATATTTCTCATAATATTTTATTTTGTGGTCCACAGAAGATTCATCAGGTTTTGAATGACACAAGGGTGAATAGACTATGACAATTTGTATTTTAATAGAAGGTTAGAGTAATAGTTTACCACTAAAAAATTTTTTTTAAACTTGCACACCATATCCAAAGATTTGAACATCTTAGATATATGAAATAACAACAACTCCAAGATGCTTGTAACAACCACAAAGTCACACATGCAGTAGTAGCATCATGCCAGCAACTTCAGCAACGGGCCACATTCTCTTCGAAAAATTTGAAAAATTTAATACGTCTATTATTAATATTTTAACATTTCACACTGAAAATTATACTGCATTAGTGGTGCGTTTGACTTCTGTACAAAATGAGCAGCCAGACAAATAAAATATAACAATCCATTAAATATTAAAATAGCTTTTGTGATTGTATAGACCTCCCTCTTGATTTTGTTCAATTGGTTGGACATGAATACAAGAAAGATGTGATTAACAAACCGTGACATACAAAGATAAAGTGGCTCTTGTTCAAACAGAAAGCCGACTGTCAAATGTAATTGAGGGTCTGGCAGAAATTAGATGATTAAAAGATGGGGGTAGAGAGTGCTTTTCCTTCACTGTAAAGCTAGAAGGAAGTCTAGCTGCTTGCCTTCCTTCTCGCTTCATACCTCATTTATCGATGGCTGAAGTTTAGCGACATGCTTTATGACAAAAGTACAAGATGAGATAAGAAGTAAACCTTCTACATTGCATCTAAAAAGAATGGGGGCAAGTTTCAATATCTTATTAATGACAGGATAATCTTCTTGCGTTCCAACAAAAGTATTAAAACGCTACATGTCATCATTAATAATGAACCGTGAGCTGCTGATACAAAAAGTTTGACTTTTTCTGTTACGCTCGGAGGCTGCAAAACTTACCGTGATCTGGTTTCTGTGATTAATCGTCTGCTCTTCTCCTGCGTTAATACAATACACCACAATTCGCTAATCAATTGATTCAGGAAAGACAAACACCATCCATTATAATTATAAGCGTATTGAAGAACTGCCATGGCTAATGTTCAGAGATGAAAAGTTTGTCTTGAAATGTGTTGGCTCGCAATAAATCGCATCAAAGCAGGTGGTGCCTTCTTTCCAAGTGCTGGAGAGTTTAATAAAGTAGAATAGTTGATGCTGTGGGTAGAAAATGGCCATTACTTAAGATTTGGGAACTCGGGCCAAAAAGCTTTTTTAATTGATTTTTTAATGAACAGTGCTAGATATTGTAGTGGTAACATATCTTTTTTTGTTGATTGTTATTGTTCAGAGGTTGTCCTTTCATAGAGTCTTAAAGTTCCTAAGCAGAAATAGAAACAAATTAGACAAAGTTTTTAGTTCATTTCAGATTTATTATAGTTTTAGTTTTATGAATATTTAAAATTAGCTTTTATTTTTAGATTTTGAGTTTTTATGTTCATTTTAGTTACATTTTTATCCATTTTGTTATATGCTTTTATCATATTTTTTATGTTCCTATATAAGATTCATTTTTATTTTAGTTTTTGTTTATAATTATAATGTTAGTGCCTTAAACTTATTTCAGTTGAAAATAAAGTTTTCCAATAATAGTAAGGCCAATATTTTATTTGATTTCAATAAACAGAAAGATTTTCAAGCTTTTTTTTTAAACTAAAATAACCTTGGTTCTCTTTGAAATCTTTGAATTTTGATTGGAGGCTTGTTCAGTTTGAACTTAGACAGCTCAATTTGTGACATTGTTGACATCACTTCGTAAACTCTATGAATACATTTGGAAGATTTTTGTCATGAGAAATATCTGAGCTATTAAATATAAATATTATAAATAATTGTGTTAAGAGATTTTCATAGGTACCATTGAGCTTGTAAAGTCAGGAGCTCTCAAAATTGTTTTTAAGATCACAGAAACATAAACATAATATAAAATATATAAATACAATAATATAAATACTTATAAAAAACTTATTAAAAAACTAATGTTATATATGTCTATAAAAAATATTTTAGATTTGTATTCTTGCATAAGAAAACATCACAGGTTTTCCTGGCAAATGTGGGTAAAATCAGTGGTGAGTGATGATCTTATTTTGGCTCTTATTCTTAGCTCTGCTCGAAGTGTTAATTGTTTTTTAGTGCTCCCCTTTTCTTTTGGGAAATGAAAGAACAACATTCATTATTCATTTTCTCAAGTGCAGTCATAAGCAAATATAGATTGCGCATTAACAATGCATACATGCCAATGTCCTAGATGCAAATTTATAAACGTCTTTCTCAAACTAATGTTTGGTAAAAACAGCATTCTGTGTAGAAATTTTGACAACCCTGTTGGCTCGGTCAGGGTGACATTGGCATCAATCTCCAGGCAGGTGTACCAATCATTTCAGCTTAATAAAGTGATAAAGTGGAAAGGCCTGCCAAAATGGAAGAATTTTGCAGATACAAGTTTCATTTCGCTCGAGCAAATCACATCACATGGTTGTCGACTCTAAATTCTCTGAATTATTGGCCTTTCATAAAAGCAAGATTATATTCTAGTGAATCTAGTCAATGGGGCAGATCTTACAAACTGATGTTAGTCGTGATTTGGAAAGTAGACTACCACACCAGGCCCTTTTGATAACATTCTGACCTAATTTAAATTTTCCACTCGTACCCATATAATACGAGTGATTGAATTATTTATTCACTCATTTCGCCCTATTGATCTCAACATTAATATGCAAAAATGAACATGTCATGGTGCACAGCTTTTTAGAAGAATAGTTAAATAATACAAAATAAGCTGAGCTCATTGTGGACGTTCAGCGAGGGAGAGCTTTAAGAGTTGTGGCCGAAGCCCGTAGCCATATATCGAAGGTTCATATGCTATTAAACTGATTTATAGCAGAACTATATTGTAAAGCCTCTGATTCTTGAACACGAGCCATTCTTTAACACAGAGTGGGAGCTCCAGCCTGCAAATTGTGCAAATGTAACTGTATTTTACTAAATTTATGGCTCCATTTACATGCCTATTGATTTATACATTTGTGTATCGCACGTGCGCAGCATTTTCAAGTTCATAAAATTGAATCAGCTCAGCATATTTGATGGTGTATTTAAGAGGCATTTCGTTTATGCGGGCGTTCGGTCATGTTTGGCAGGTTAACGAAAACGTGTTTAGATGTTGCCGCGAACAGGAGCAGCCCCAGTGGGCCCATTTGGCAAAGCTGATATATCGGAATCTCAATGCTGAGTGTCCGTTCAGAGGACAGTAAAGGGACTTTTCTGGAAGCTTACCGCCTTCCGGCTTTTAGCTGCCTGCCACCATCAGCATAATTAGGTTGAGCGGCAGCATTTGACCCTTCCGTTCTCATGTCCTTGGGAGAACTGATGGTTACAGATATTGACAAACAGAAAGATTGCTCTGGGGGCGGTGAGGGCCGAGAAGAGAGGAAAGGGTGTTTGGGAGAGATGACACTGACAGAGCTTATAGATTCATTGATGAGCCTCTGTTCTGGAACAACTTTGACCTTTTAGCACGAGCTAAAATTGTGAGCAAAGCTTTTGGTGCGTAGAATCGAATAAACATACGGTGGCTGAAATAGTTTCAAAGGATCATCCTGATCTCACAGGAATTCTAAACTGTTTTACAAGGTGCCTCATTCGTATGAATTTGTACAAAAAAATATTTCTAGAAAAACGCAATTCTGAAGCCCCACCCCTAACCCCGACCCTAAAGCTTCTGTAAAAATCACTTGCTTACCCTCAAGTGGTTCCAAAGCTGTACGAAGACTGTATTAATGTGGCACACCACATGGTAATCCCCCAGAATTGTTTTGTTACAAACATCCAAATATCTCTCTTTTTGTTTAGCAAACCAACAAAGTTTATACAATTTTGAAACGACTTATGGGTAAATAAATGCTGGCTACACTTTTTTTTTGTGAACTTACCCTTTAATGTTCTAAACTACACCTGTGGTTATTCTGCAAGGGTGCTTCTGTGTTCTTGAGAAGAACTGACTTAATACATCAACAGAAAGACCTTGGGATAAGTTGGCTGAAATAACTATAAAATAGCCATGAAACGTCGGTTATGACTGAATGTTTGCGTCATGTGTTACTCGGTTTGATATTATAACTTTAATGCAATTACATTCAGTCATAATTAAATATGGCTTAAGTATCTAAATGCTTTCCGCTTTTGTGCAGTTGAGTTTTTAGCAGCTATGTAGTGGAAGACAAATCATCCAGAACCCTCGCAAATGCCAGAACAGCTCATTACAGTGTTCAATACAAAGGAAGGGTGACAAACATTGCCTAAACCGACACACTCTTGATAGCAAACATATTTTATTCCACAATATATAAATGTTCAATTTAAAAGCTGTCCCTTCAAAGTTTTAAAAAATGCTAATCTTTTACCCTTCTTTCTTTCTCCACAGGTCAGTCTCTCTGATTTCCCAGCTTTGACTCCAGCGTTAAGCCTACACATCGATACCTCCTAAATGTTTAACCCGCGCTGCCTGAGGCTATTGGCAAACTGAAGCAGAAATGTAAAACAGACCTAGAACTGCAGTGGCACAGCAGATTTTTTGCTGAAATTTAAATTCCCTAATCCCAAAATGGCCTAATTACGAGCTATGGCGTGTGAAAGCCGAGAAAATGCTCCTATTCTTATCTTCCACTTCTGTTGACAAGCCTCCTCAGGTTAGTCTCTGGTTGTCTTGGGCTGCGGATGTGATTGTGATAAGCAGATTTTCCTGCGGATTGAATTTGCTGGTGTGATGATATAACATGTTGAAATTGCATATACATGCAAATGGGGGTATTTATAATATAATATGATATGTGTATCAAACCACTCAAGACCGCAGGTATGTGTTTTGGCTCTCATACTGTATCTCATTCTGCACAAACAGGCTGCATTTTTACGCAGCCGTTCAGAACCTGTAGATGTTTTCATGCGCGACCTCTTTACCGAGTTCACAAATAACATATGCCAACCCATAGTGACAAAACATCCAATTTGCATAATATCATTTTCGGAGTCAACGCAGATTGATTGCCAAGATGCATTCAGATAAGTCTTTAATAAGGGTTTCAGGTCTGTTTTTGATTTGTATCAGGCAAGATGATAATTCAGAGGAAAAGGGAAAAATGAGCTGCCCCCCACTGGTTTCAGGATCATTCGAACATCATTAAGAATTTTCAAATGTGCCTTTCCTTTAGTGTGACTTCAGCCATTCCCAATTGTAAAATGACCTTAGTGGCGTAAATCTGCGCTGTTTTTCATAAAAAGCACGTTTTCAAAGGATCATTCATCCTTTTAAAACTTTTTTAGTTATTTGTAGTCTATATATTTTTAGAAGATATTCTCTATATCTTTCGTTTTATGCCTTTTTAGTTCTACAACTCGTTTCTGTATGTGGTTTTCTTCGTCTGATATTTTTTGGTTACGATGAAAGAAAACGTTATTTTCAAAAAATGCCACAAGGCATCATTGCGGGGACCTTGATATTTTAGCACTTGACCTCAGTCTTTAAACTTTTATGAACACTACCAAATCACGTAGAGCATATTATACAGCAACTGTCAACATGAGAAGAGAGCATAAAGAACCGCTTTATATAAGGACAAGGTGTGTTTGTCTGAGAAAAAAAGATAATTCTTCCTTTTTGCAGGGGTCACCAGAGAGCGATCCAGAAGTCTAGGCAGATGGCTCGCAACCTACACGCTCAAAACACTGTGACAATCCCCAACAGCTCCTCTGAGGAAAGGGTAATTAAATACAGAATTTAATCAGATTCTTCAAATTAAAGTCCAGCTGGGCAGCTCTCCCATCCGCCCTGCTGTTTTCTGTCCTGTAGCCTCTTCTGTGGCTGTCTTTGGGGAGAGAACTGTAGAGTGTCATACAATCACACTGGCTTGTGCACTAGTGAGAAAACCTGGGAGTGATAATAAGCGATAAAGTATTCGACTCACAGCTCTGACAGAGTGATGGAGAACCATTGGCCCATGAGAACGTTCTCAGAACGTGACCTCACAACAAGGACAACATTCATTTAGTAGAGTAAAAAAAATCTGGGAGTTGTGGCAGTCATTTTGGAGGAGCAGGTAATTATAATTGTTACAATCAACAGGAAAATATTATGGTCAAAGGGAGACTTTCTTTAGCTACACCTACATGGTAAAATGAAAAGTTGTGTCGGGTAACTTGTGAATGTACTTTATGTGGTACCTATAGAAATGAACAGGTTTTATTAGGCTAAAGTACGTAAAGCATTTCGAGGCTTAATTGATTTGGCTATATTGTTACATGAAAAAGGAAGGCTCCCATAAAATAGAAATGGTTGTATACCTTGTATTCCGCATTGTGTCATCAAAAATGTAAAGTGCTTTTGAAATATTACAAGTGCAAGTCCATTGAAGTAGTGTCTATTGCACATTGTATCTCTGCTGTCCTTCTGAAACCTTGTATCTCCATATTTCAATCTTTATTTTTGCCACTTAATGTTTGTCACTGGGTTTTGCAAATATCTAACCAGTAAAAAGTATTAAAACAGAGCTTGTTGACTTTGACACCACAGTATTTAATCATTTAAAAACTACAGTGTGTTTCCCTGAACAGTGAATGTGGAAATTGGAGCTTTCAGAAGGACAGCAAGGATATTTTAATGTTTTTGTCTATAAAACATTGAGTACATTTTTATTAGGATTTAATCCATTTGACTCATTTTTACACTATTTGTACACTTTTCTCAATGGTTTGAAAGTAGTTCTTCAGAAAATTGCGCTATTTCTCCCAGTTAAGACGAAAATGGTGTTTAAAGGATGTCCAAATGCTTAATATTATTATAAACCATTTAATTTAATTATTTGTTATTATTTATAATGATGTGTTGTCTAAAATATTATACATGTTCCATAATAGAGCAACTAAAGAGGTTAATAATGCATCCCTCACTGTTGGCTAGTGTGGAACATCGATAAGAGAAAGCACCTGCACACCTGATGTACAAGATGCCGCGCACAGCCTCCTAATGTGTGACACTGACGTCAAAGGGTATAGTCGTCAGCACCATGGATAACGCGCGAGGGCTTGGCAAACTTTCAGCACCTTGGAGAGTGCCAGTGTCTGGGGCCAAATCCCGAAAGGGAGACATGCATGTGTCTCTTATGAAGCAAATGAGTATAGATGAACAGTATTTTAATGGATAAGTGAACTGTTAGCCGGTGTGAAAATAAGGACAGGTGAAATGTAAGAAGCACATAATATCCCACATTAGTCGACGTCGCAGGGCAGTTCACACTCCCATTTCTCAATGAAGATTGTCGTGTTGAATGACAATGTCATGCCTATTGAATTCCGCTGATTGCAGCAAGACATGACAGGATGTCCCCGCAGTTTCCTACATGTGTTTTTATAACATTAAGTGGAAAACGACGCGGAAACACGTGTTAAACCTTTGATCCACGAGCTTGCCGTTGAATTAACCCATCAAAAAAACGACCCCAAGACCTCATGTAAATCCATCCGAAGTCCAGAGAAGCATACTATATGCATTTAAAAGAGACATTATAAGAACGAATCCTTTGCTTTCCAGTTATCCAGTAGCCAATCGTCGCCTTGCTTCAGTCTTCGGCGCTAGGATCCAGAGGGCAGGGCTTTGATTTTCCTTCCCGGCTGTAAACTAATTCCTCTGGCAAATCGCTCATATGCACAACTTCCCGGATAGAGAAGCGGAGTGCATTGAGTGCGATCGACGCGACTGACTTTCTAGATACGCGAGAGAGCCGCTGTGCAGAAGAGGATCTGAAGCGAGTGTTTTATGCCGCCTTAAACACGAGCGTATTAAAGTGCGTCTGGCATACGTACTGGTTTGGATTAACTTGGAGAATGTAAAGAGAATGTAAAGGCGACGCTACAGAAAACAGAAGTGTGCGCGGATTGTGGGCTGCCCGAAATGTCCCAAGAAACAGGCACAAGATTGGTCGCCGGTCATTATATCGCCTCGATCGTCTGAAATTATTCGAGTTGTTCAAGTTAGTGCGTTTTCTGCGTTGACGCTTTATTAGATCCGCCATTCCGTTTTGCTCTAATTGCGCATTTTGGACATGTGGAGACCGCGAAGATCGTGTCGTTTGGGGATGTTGTGTTTGACTTTGTCAGCCCTTCTCATCCAACGTATCAGCTGTCATTCCGGTAAGTGGGCCTTCGTGCTTAATATTGTATAAACGGAACGGTGATTGCGTTCAATTGCAAAAAGTTAGAGACGGCGGATCTTTTGAACGACGAGGTGCGTCGACCAGCATCAAAGATCATAAGACTCGTTTGCATGTATTAGGGGACAGCTAAAGCGCATCATCGATGTAGAGACGCTCATTTTAAAGTATAATACCGCAAATACTATAATTACATTATTTTAAGGATATGCACACTCCATCGAATGTCTGGTCTTCTGGGTAAGATAAGATTTAGTATGGGAGCTCCGATGGTGTCGTGGACTTGATTGTTCCCAGGGTGATGTAATCCAAGCTGAATATGTTGCATCCTTTTGCTTTAATGAACTAAAATGGTCGTATTTCATTTATTTACTGTTGAATCATGTAGACTCCATATAAAAACAGGAAAAAACAACATCTGAACTGCGAAAAAATACCACGAGTTCATGAGAAGTTCGTCCAGCTTGTGAGAAGATGATGTTGGATATGTGCTGTTCCTGCTCTGATATTGCATTCTATTGGAATAGTACCTCAAATGACCTTGAAGTGTATATAGTGTGTGTTTTGTAGGCTACTTGATGGACTGTGCCGTGGGCTCGTTGGCTGTAAAGGCGCACACAGGTTGCTCGTGCCTTGCGCATTACATCAGTCTTAACTATCAAAATAACCGTTGCGCAGAGTATTAAGTGCGTTCATAGTGTGCTATCAAATTTTACGTATTGATTTATTGAAAAATTGCTTAGAGAATCGCTTAATACTTAATTTGCTTCATTGGCTTGCTACTTAGCTGTTTGTTGTGCCTGTGGGTATTTCCTGGCAAATCATGTAGCAACCTTTATTTAATTTTGTGTGCCGGGCAAGAAGCTCAGTTATTTAATGAAGAGGCCCTTAAGTGCCTACATGCATATAGTTTAACCAGATTTTTTTCAAAACTGGAAATTGTGATCCCATCGTCTACACCAAACTAACATTTTAAACATTTATACAGTATAGAGGGTTTTACTAACTTAGTGGGCAACAGATGTGTTATTTGATGGCTGATTCTTAAATGATTACATTTGATCTGCCTCGAATCTTGAATATGTGGTTACGTTTTTGTCTATAACCACCTGGTCGTGTGATGTGAGACTATTATTTAATAATTGCTCTGTGTGCTTGTTATCACAATACTGTTGCAAAGATGACTGTACAGAATTATTATGGCTCATGCAATCAAAGCAAAAAAAGTCAGAGGACATAAAGTGACTGCATTTTGAGCATGCCAAAATTCCTTTGAACTTTAAATGGTTCATAGATGATACACACAAAATGTTATTTGGACAACTTGGAAAATCCATGATGTTAATGGAATCGAGTGTTGAGCCTTTATTTCTTGGTAATGAAAGCCTATCAGTGGATGAACAGAACATGGACAGTGATTCTTTCAGTCTTAAAACTTTTATAGGAGTTTTATACAAGATGACTCTGTCTCTATAGCCAAATGGTTAAATGAAAGTTTAGCTGCGTGTCATTGGAACAGTCTAGTGCAGTGGTATATGGGGAGAGGTTACATCAACTTCAAAATCAGTAGGTTTTTTTTAGCTTATTATTAACAGTCTGAGCACAGACGTCCCCATTGTGTTTCCCAGACTTCTCAAAAATGAAAGGCCACTGCTTAAGTTGTTTCAGGATGGGCTGGGATTTCCCATTATATAATTCTTTTTGTTTCAGAATTCCATTTGTATTTTATATTGTTACTCCGTCTGTGTGTGTGCTTTTTAGGAATATACTGCAGATGGTCACGTTTTGTGTAAAATGTAGTGAATGCCCTAGAGCTATAATCTCCTGTGTGCATTTCTAGAGGTTGAAGTCTGTATCAGGTGTACAAGTTTATATCTATGGATTTTAACTCGAACCTCTTGTAGCCACGTTTGTCAGTTTCTTCAAAAGAAGGTTAAAGATATCAGAATCCTGCCGAGGTTTTCTATCATCTCCTCTGGCTGACGCACGGCCTGGCTCTACGGGAAGCTTCAGCTTGACATCGGTATCCATCAAGGGCGTCTTGTCAAAAGACACAGGCGTTTTAATGCACTAGCTCGGCCTTCGGTCTCTGTTGCGCTGCATTCGTTCTCCCCTAATGAGAAGTCTTTTCCTGTGTGATTGAAAGGCAGTCGGCGCAATAAAATCAGAAACGAACCCCTCTGCTCCTCTTCCTTTCTTATCCGCCTGTCTCCAAAATCCTGAGCTGCATACAAAACGCCTGTAAATCGTTTAATTGAAGCGGAGAGTAAAAAATCAATACGCAGGAAGCATTAAAAATAATAGGGAGCGCTGATCCAGATCCATATTTCATATCCACAGATGGGTGTGACTTTTACAGATGTCACTGGCTCACTTTAGTGTGCATTTTACAGTCCTTTTAAACGATAATGGAATTTTCACTGTGCTGAAGTGCTTTAATATACCGTTTTAAAGTTTTAGTTCCCTGGAAGATCATTTTTGTTGTAATTCTGGACAGCAGATGCTTTTTGGACTCAGTTATGGCTTGTTAGGCTAATAAACATGAGCGTTTCACGCTGTAGTTTGTAGATAACACTCTCTAGTTGAAGTACAAAGCAGTTTTTTTTTAAATGATGTTTGTGGAGAGGAATAAACTGGAGTTTAGATATGGATATGGTTGTTTGAATTCGCATTCTGTTGGGTGCTCACGCTATGATGTGTGTGAGATTGTGTCCGCAGGATGTTGTCAGAATAGGAATAAATCAGGAGAAACATCAACTTGTGATATTAGAAATCTATTTTTTAGATCAAATCTACAAATCACAATTGATTGGTTGCTCGTAAACACACATAAATATTTCAGAAGTGTTACTTTACAAAAGTTACCTTACTGACATGACAGACATGACAGAATTAGATGTCCGGAAAAGGCGATAGAATCTGTAAACAACAAACAAAAATGTGATCGGAGGCCGTGGACGTATTCTAGTTAGCCAATTAGACGACATTTGGAACCTTCATCATTTCATGCACTCTTTTGTAGTTTTGCAAGCGAGATTTCGACTGGCTGACCTTAAAATAGTTTACCAAAAATATATATTCTTTTTATATGATATGTATGGTTTTGTGTCCATACAATGGATGTCAATGGGGGCCCAATGTTGTTTGGTTACCAAGTTCTTCAAAATATCTTCTTTTATGTCCTGCAGATGACAGAAAGTCATATGGGTTTGAAATGATATGAGGGTGAGTAAATCATGACAGATTTTTCTTTCTTTGGGCGAACTGTCCTTTTAAAAGGTGTAAAGAAAACTCATACACATAGAAGATGGTACTCCAATATCACAAATCAGCAAGTGATGTTGACCTTGCAGAGACATGTGTGTTGTATTAACAGCTCAACAGCTTACTTTGCTTTTCTTGTAAAATTATCTTCTGCGTTTTGTTCTCTATTATGATTGTAAATTAATTAATATTTTACACAAAGTAGCACTTTAGAAACAAAGAGATCACGATAAAGTGTAACCCTGCCTCCTTTTGGTAAAGAAGCTTTTCTCCTTTACCAGCTGAGTCGGCCAGAGCAGTCGAGATATTTACATTTTTATTAAATGTGCAGCGCACAACTTGAGCCTGAAAGCACGGGTCAGAGATTCTTCAGCCACAAGCTCTGCGCGGGTCTTTTATCATACGCTTCCAATTGCTTTGGATTTCATGCATCGGTTGATGAAGAGCCTTGACCTGGTCATTCTTGTATCGATTACCGGCTGATGGTCCAATCACCCACAACAATGACACTAGCAAACCTCGATGAAAGGCTTAGGATGTTAGAAATGAAAGACTATGATTACTTCTGGTGGATCATGGCCTTGTTAGATGGTAGTACATAAGCAGCAGGTGAAAGGCTCAAATCTGTCTTTTATACATGCGGTATGTGAATGAAATTAATCTAATTACACGTTTTGATCGACTTAATTAGTTGTCAGTTCATGTAACCTCTTTACAAATGATTCTTTTAATTATGCGTTATTTTAAGAGAGAGGTTATATTATCTTAATATTATGATTGATTAGTGTCCTTAATAGGCTGACAGCTTCTGGAGCTTTGGAGTGGATCTCTATTTCTCACGCGTTCTCTTTGTCCTCCTCGTCTCTTTTCAATTACTCTCTTTCTGACCTTAATACTTCTGAAGTTTTAAAGAGTTATCTCACCGGGAGTTGTAGGAAGTCTATCCAAAACGCTCAGAAAAGTGGCTATATCCTCCCTTCACATGTAGTACAGATAGTTGAAGTTGATGTAGATGTAGAAATGGCACGCAATGACTCCCAGTTTCAAGCAGACACAAATGTTTTTTATTTCAAATCATGATTGTGAAATCATGATGTTTTATTATCTCAATAATGAATTTATGAGATCTTAAAAGTGACTATTGTGAGATTGTTTTATTTCATAAGAACAGCTGTTGGCGAGCTTTTAAATTAGATTGAAAAAACAAGTTTTTTTTTAACAATCATATTCAGCCTCAGCCAGGTTTATTATAATTGAATAAAGCTAAAACATTTCTCTTAATTTAAATCAAATAAAATATATGGCTAAATATTATTGAAAATCCTTTGAAAAGTGTTGCCTTGTTTATATAAAATGAAAACAAAAATGAATAATTTTGAATATATAATTAATATAACGTGAAATTAATACAATCTGAAAATAAATAAAAAGTTAAAAACAGATTACATACAAATAAATTTAAATTTACAATTAAAAATAAATGATAAGTATATTATAGTTAAATATAATAAAAACGATGTATAGAAAAAATAATAAAATTAAATTGAATATATATACTAATACAAATTTAACTAAACATATAGATCTAAATGTTAACTGTTCTATGAGCAGCATGTTATATCAATTCATCAAAAAAATAATACAGTAATAAATATGTGCTGTATTTTCTCAAATAAGAAAGCAAAGTTTTATTTATTTACGTTTTTTGGAATTTCGTTAAAATTTGGTACAATTTTGGGATTATAAATGTATTCCATTTAGTTAAACTCAGACCCATATTTCCCAAATAATCACCTTCAAGCTCTAACAATTTAATTTGATGTGTTACATTTTTTAATTATTATTATAGTTAAAGGACTACAGTAAAATGGTAGCCTCATAGATTATAGAAACTTGGATTCAAATCAATAATTGGAACTTTATAATACTGTGAGCCCTTTTAAAGGTTGTTACACACTCACCCGATTGCTTCATAATTAGAAAGGAAAATGTGTTTGCCCTTACCTTAAACCTATAACATGTGATTAATCCAGCTAATGGATTTACCAAAGTCATTGATAGACTTAGTCAATGAAGCGTTTAGTTATAGCAGGTAAGTCCTCAGTGTTAGCATTGGCAGCTTTGATGATGGCTACCGGTCTGAGAGACTAAGTCTATAGGGATCCTCATTATTCTGTAATTATGTTTCACACCAGGCAGATGTTAAAGGTATTCTCTGCTCTTTATAGCCTCAATGGATTTTAACCTTGTGAAGTCTACTTTGCCATTTTCATTTATTCGTGAATTATCATGTGGAACCCTATGGAGAACTCTTTAAAGCAGACCGAGCTTCTGTTTCACCGTTGGCTTTTCCACTTAGGAAGTCCTACTGTATAGCTCTTTAAAATAGGTCAGTCCTCACCACCAAACAATGAAACAATAGACCATCGCCAGTTCCATAAATACAGGATAAAGCCAGGATGTTAGTGGTTTGTGGACACAATGTGTGCTGGCTTGCTTTGACTCCAGTCTTTTATGGCATGGGGGCTCTGCCTACAGATAGGATCTATTTCCTTTCGGCAGTGATTGGGAATTAAATGAATGAGCATGTCTAGCGCTTGTATTTTAGATCTTATTGAGTTACAATAGGACCTCGCTGTACATGCTGAGGTCAAGGAAGTCATCCCACCCGCTTTCCTGTTTCTGTCCTTCTCTGGAAGCAGTTGACTGATATTTAGTGGCGTCAGCTGAGCTATTGATATGCTTTTCACCTACACATTTAGCATGTAACTCATCCCACACGGTTTGTATTACAGGTAAACTTTGCAACTGTAAGTAACTATAGTTGCTTCTTTTGCCTGACAGATGAAAACATTGCATTGATTTAGGTTGAAAAAGCCTCATTTCGAAATCAGAATACCATGCCAGGATATAGAGGAAAGGTGTTAGATTTGCACTATGAGTACGATAATGTATGGAGTCAAGTGTTTTAAATCTATTTAAATTGTATAAAAATATATTAAGAAATTGCATGGACTGTTTTGCAAGACAAAAACAGTACGGGTCCAGAAGAATATAATTAAAGGTCCAATGTTGAATTTTTTTAGATTCTCTATTGAAAGAAATGCAATATAATATACATAACAATGTCTTCAGAGGTGTATAAAGACCTTGCGTAATGAAAATTAGTTTTTATTACCTTAAAATTAGCTATTTCTATCTACATGAACCTACATACACTGGACCTTTTAATCTTTTTAATCCGTATAATCATTTCTTTTGTTTCGTTGGTTGTGTCTTCTTTACCAATGGTTGAGATGTTTCCGTAGGAAAATGATGGAACTTGGCACACTCATAGCAGTGGTCCTCAGTAGTACTTTGCCCAAGTATTGGGTCTCTAGCACTCACTCTAGAGAACCACCAGTAGTTCAAAAACACACGTTTAAAATGGCTGAATTCACTTCGCAAAGTTTTCGAAGTTGTCCCAAAAAATGGACCAGAGTCCGAACTCGGCCATTCTTTGAGCTATCTGTAAAAAAAATTGTATGCTTCATCGACACTTTCGAGGACAAAACAAAAAAAAGTTGCTTTGATGCCCTGTGCTGCTCTGGCTCTGTGCTGCAATAGTTCCAAACAGTGCTTACTTACTTACAGCTCAACTTGTTACACCCACGCCTTTAAACTTCGAGGTCGGTGGTTCGAACCCTGTGTGTATAGCACGTGTAAGGTTTATATGTGGAGACTTCGATTGGATTTCATTCTCACATATTCTTCAATAACCTATTTCTATCTCACATACGTTCTTTATCTGCTGGTTTTAGTTTCGTTGCTCTATGCTTAGAGGGGCTTGGCCCCGTGTCGCTCCTTGCAGCCATATTTTGTTATAATGATTGTGCAGTGGTACAAAATTGAATTTGAACTGGTGTTGTTTACATCTTGCAAAATGATCTATAACAAAAAAAACCTATCCACTATTTATATTTGTCTATCATTTTTACAATATTTAACATTTTTAGTTTTAGCAAGTTATTACAAAATGCACATCTGACTTATTTCTGTACTTGCAGTCCTACAATTGCTAAGCAACTGTCTGGCAACCGTTTAGTATGCCTTAGTAGAAAAATTGCCAACAATGTGTTTCAGAGTTTTGCGCATTTTCTTACAAAAATGGAGGTTGGTTAATAAGTATTCATTGTTAAGAATGAGGATTCATTTTTGTCTCTCTAAAGTTGTGCAACTATATTCTGGAAATGTTTTTTACTGATTACATTTTTTCTGTTCTAGTGATTTCACTGCTTGTAAGCTGGTTTCACCCGTGAAGACATATAGCCTCGGTCGGCTCTTTAACCTTTTTAGACAAACTCCACCGGGTCAACAAGCAAGTGTAAACACAAACCGCAAAAATAGATTATGAAGCCGGAGCAGGAAGCAGAGCCCCAGTTAAATATAACTTGAGACAGAAAGAGAGAGACCATTGGCTCTCATTTTTCCCTTTGAAAAGCCACTGGAACGAAAGCAGATTACATTTCTTTGTGGACGCAGGGAAAAATCACTCACATGTCGAATCATTTATCAAAGGTTTGTCAGTGCACACGCAGAGCCCGTGAGCGAGGTTTATATCTCGGTGCACGTCAGATGTTTAGGTGGAAGGGAGGAGCCCGAGCATCCATTATGCTTTACTGACCTTTCCCGCTTCCAGGTCTATGCGTGGCATGTTTGCCCTTTGAGGACTTGCTTTGGAACACCGTGTAAATGTCCGCCGTGCCATTTAAGGATGTTTGTGTGGCGGATTTAGAGCTTTCAGTAAAGGTCGAATAAGAGAGGTATTGCTAAGGAACTTGAGTAGTGTAGACGATAGACTCACCTGCCGTGACCTGTGTGGTAAATAAGGATGAGTCTGCGTCCCCGAAATTCCCACACTCTTGTTTGTTTAATGATTACTCTTCCGTGTGTGCATGCAAACACACGTATATGTTGCTTAGAGTGCAATTTTTTTATCTCGCTGTCATAACCGTATTTTTTTTTCCTAGTGCCATTTTCGCTATTTAGCTTTTATCAGCCATAAAAATGTGCTGGTAGGGGCTAGTTGTCACAGGAGCTGTTTTTCTCTATAATATCTACAGTATATAACTGTAATGTCACTTTACAACTAAATAACTTTGTTTGTCACCTTTTACATATTTGATGCTTAATGTTTTTTGTGTTAACTTTCCCCATATATTGTGACACGATACTGCACTTGGGGCAAGCTGTCACAAAAGCTCTTTTTACCGAAGTATTTCTTTTATCCTGGGCAACAAGGGTGGAAATGTAAATAGCTTTTTGTTGCCTAGAGTTTAACATGACCATTTTTTTAACTTAGGCCTTGAGAAAACCAGCTTGAATTTACCTGCTTGATGTTTGCGGTTCATAAAACCTTTGTACTTTCTGTGCAGAAATAAATTCTGAAACTGTATCCTGTCTTGTTTTTTAAAAGACCGCCAGAGGCACTCATGAAATCCACATCATCTAAGCGTCTTTTCACGTTATAGTTTTATTTGAAATTATACAAACTGCACCACACAATTTTCTGTATATACCCTGCAAACATTTCACACTTCTTCCCAACATGGGACTCGGAGACTAAGATGTCATTATTGTTTCATCTCAACTCTTTTGATTTTGTACATCCACACATTGACCTGATGCATATTCTTTATTTAAAGGGAACGTTAAACACGCAGTTTCTGCCAATCTCATATTAAAATTAAGTACTTAAAACATACTTTGTATCTTCGAAGTCTTTCATTTGATCACATTTATAAAAGACGGATACAGCTGTACGATTGTTTCTAAAAACAGACGTTTTCAAGCAGAATGCATGAAACACTTGCACCCCACCTTTAAATAAATAATAAGACTGAATGCTTGTCGGATCACATCATTTAGTAAAACATTAACATTAATAATGATTCATTCTTAAAGGGACAGCTTACCGAAAAAGGAAAATTCTTAATTCACTTCTAATGCATGGACACAAAACCAATGCAAGTCAATGGGTACTGACGTTGTTCTGTTACCAACATTCTTCAAAATATTTTATTTTGTGTTCTGCGGGATGGGGGGAAATACATACAGGTTTGAAATGACAAGAGAGAGAGAGTAAATGATGAGGGAAGTATTGTTTATAGCATAGAAAATTAACTATTATTAGCAATATTATGTGTAAATCTATATATAAGTCTGTGCAATTTAGACTTGATGAACATTGAAACAAACACAGATGTCTCGTTTGAAATAATAGAACAGTTTGTTTGCATCTCGTGATTGTGTGTTTCAAATAGCAATTACTATGAATTCTCTGCAAAAAAGCACAAACTTCTCTGTACATTGATGAGAACCGTGTCACGACTCACGACACATCACAACATCACCGTTTTCTTCTTGCTTTAGTGGTGGGTGTTTGGGCTTAATTAAACCTTTGAGTTCTCATGTTAAAGTGAGATGGGCTATTTTCAGTTTCTCTTGTGGGAGTATGGGTTGTTTATGTATCATGGCGGAGTCCGCTGAGAAGCTTATGTGATCATGGTAACAGTAGCTGTGTGTTGTCCAAGGTAAATAACCAGAACATCTGGCAGGTCGGTGGTTTACAGAACAGTTTAACAAAACTAAATGCAATGTTTGATTTGGTTTAGCCACTGCTAGAATGTTTAGATTTGAACAAAGGATATGGGAATTTGAACATAAAAGTATTAACAGTGCAGCATTATATCGCCTTGCACTGTTTTGTCTAGAAATTAATTTGACTGCAATTTGTGTGACTTGTAGAAAGGAATCGGTGCTGTTATAAAAGTGATAAGAGTTACAGTTTTGGGGGATGCTAAATTGACAAAACAATCAAACGACTTACAGGTACTTTACATAAGAAGCATTTAGCAAGAGATATCCACGGACAAAATTTTACATTTAGTCGGGCATGAGCTCAACCATACTAATCTGAATACAGTAGTTGACGTCACATGAAGACATGTAATATTGAGTTTTGAAAGGGCGCTCGCATCTGCCATTACTTTGCATGCATCAACCCGTTTACCCGCATCTAGGTTACCACGGTTACCCGGTACGCTGATATTTTTGAGCTCAGGGGCAGCATTTCATCTTTAAGTATTTTGCTTCGCACCTGGTATCACAATATGCCAGCGCACATATTGCCTCCCTCTCATGTGTCTCACATCAACACACGCAACCTGCATGTCACCTTCAAGAAAATCATCTTCCCTTCACTTTATTTGCGCTTTCCCTCCTGTGTCACACAACAGACATGCAAACACATTCCCTCTGAGAACCGGTCTGCCGAGGTGGCACCTGCTGATTCGTAGCTGATGTTGTGAAGGCCCATGGGAAAGTGCTTCGAACTAACCCTACTTAAGCACTAAACGACCGTGTGCTGTATTTTAGATCGAACCCCAATATTTACCCTCTGTAACAAGCATTGGAAAATCATTAGTTTACTCTTTAACATTGATAAACGGTTTCTGATAGCGGAAGCTGATAATACTCAGTCTACGTTGCCGTCCATCTGGGATTAAACAATGAACAAAGCCAGACAGGTAGCTAACCAATGAGAGCGGTTTTAATTGCTTACTAACCAATAAGAGTGGACGTAATTGCTGCGATGGAGAGAATCGACTTAGTACAGCCACTAATTAATCTCCAAAGTAATGATGCAAGTGAGGGCAAGAACCAAGTGAAGGATAGGAAAATCAAGTCTGTTTATGCTGGAGAAGCAGCCGTGCCGGGTGTCTTCACCCGCGAGACCAAGTCACTTTTAAGCACTTTGAAGTGAGATAAAACGAGGAATTTCAATTCAGCTCGGAGACGGAGACAGTGTCGTTTTAAATAAAAGGGAAATGCTTTATTTAAGCATACGCAGATGAATTGCGTTCTACATGATAATTGCTTATTTAAAATACAGTTAACTCAAAAGTTAAGCATTTTGTGTAGCTTTTTGATGTTTGACAGTGTTTGTCATTGTATGCTGTCTTTTTACGAATAAAAAAAGGTGTGCATGTTCTCCTTTGGTAGGTGCAATTTTCGCCTCTTTATCACCAAACTTGCAGGTTACTTCTTGCACTTATTTTTACATGCATTGAAGTCAAATGTTGTCAAATGATAAATCATTATAATAACCTGAAAACTTACAAAAGAAAAAAATATAATTATGGATTTCTGCTTCAAAGGTCAAATGTGAACTATTTCTATCTACATTGTTTCTACAGTATCCCTATATGGACAAACTGCTTTACAGAGCGTGTTTCGTTAATATGTTATCTCCTTCGGCAAAGAGGTGAAAACGTAACAACATCTTAGTCCTATATCAGCCACCATAGTGCTTCGAAAGGAAGGGGTGCCGCTAAATTTCATACAGTGGCCCTTTAAAGAAAGTGTCTAAATGAATCTTGTTTCATGAGGTTATATTTTAGGTCAAAATATTTCTAAGCCTGCATATATTTCTAAACTCTTGATTACATTTGTTTATACCAGTAAAGTATTTTTAAGGGTCAAATTAGGTAGAAATGGTGTAGCTTATTAAGGTGACCACAGATTTGTCACTTTGCACAAAGACCCAGATGTACTGATAACAGCTTCTTCCTGACATGTGATCAGCCATATGGTTCAAAAGCAGGAAAACGGAAGCTGTTCAAAACTACAAAGGTGAGCATAAAAAGGCCGGTGTTATTCAGACTTTTTTAATTGTCTCATGGTAACATTGGGGGGGTGAGTTCTCACCAGGAAGCTTTGAAACACGGAGAGTGAGATAAGCAGGACCTTTCCAAAGCCAAGTGGAGAGTAGCAGAGCACACCAGTCACAGCAGGAGAAACTTGTACTTTTAGGGTACTGGCGCTTGAAATATTTATATGTCTGGAGGTGAAAAGCTATCCTACGCAACCCAGCATGCATCTTTCTGATGCACACCAGGAAGTGTACACTTCAATACTTTTGATTTTATCCCATCATTTCCAGCAGCCTGTGGTTTCGTGAACCACTTTTCAACCTTGTTGCAATAATATACGGGAATTATTAGGACTGTTAAGGGATAAAGACATTTTTATACTAATTAGTGATTAATCTTAGATTTCCCACTAACATAATAAACCTAAGGTTATACATTTTAATGATGCATTAAGTTCTTCCGTTACTTATTGAAACAAATTATCTACTAAAGATTTTGATACAGTTGAGTTTATACAGATGAAGAACGTCTGTCCTGAAGACCTGCATCATTGAAATGACTACAGCATTTTCAGATATAAGCAATCATTAGGCAGGGTGCGAATCTTTCAAGCAGCTCAGATAAGTTTGCCTCAATAGCTAACTACATGTACATTATATTCAGAACTCAGAACTGTAGTTTGGAACAAATGTATGAAAGGTTTATATAAAGTACAAGGCAAAAAAGATGCTCATCTACACAATTAAAGTTAATTTGTCCTGTTAAAAAGTCCTAAATAGTAAAAGGGTCACCATTGAACAGTGAAGAAAGTGTGTGTTTGATCCAAAAGTAAAGATGTTTTTGAAGTGCAACAAAATGCTAAGAGAAGCACATTGAATATCCATGCAAAGAGCAGTTTGTAGAAAACATTCTCAACAAGACTAACATCTACATTTATTCACCCAGAAGTTTAAAATCAAGTTATTTTTTTATTTCAAGCAATTAATCATTCACTTTCATTGCCGCTTATTTGAATAGCTGGCCAGAGAAGGAACAAAGCTAGAGTAAGGCCGTGTTCAGACTTGACTTCTTTTTCGAAAATGCTAGCATCTGTTTTAAATTAAAATCCTATGGAGTAAACCTCGTTTTCAAAACGCTTTTTTAAACGCCAGCGCCGGGGTCGTTTTCTGCAGCTCAGGGCGTATTTCGAAGTTGAAAAAAGTTCAACTTTTCTGAAAAAAATGCCCTATGTGAAGCTCCTTTTCACAGCTTATGAATGACAATCGAGTATTGTGTCGTTTTCATAACAACATGGGAGGGAGGTGATTGGTCGAGCAGGATCAAGCTTGATGAAATCAAATCGTGGCCGAAACACTGGTCGGAGCTTAGTTTTCTATAAATGTAATTTAAACTTTCACTTTCAAATACTTTTGAAAGAATTTCTATCCAGTTTTTAGCATTTAAATATGTGATTAGTGATTGCAAATGCGCTCTATGTTTATACTTCAAATAGACTTCCATTACACTGCATATCTGCTTATGCACAGACGCAGCCTCTGAAGTCATGGCGTTCGGCTGCTATTTGTCTCAAAATGCGTCCAGCTTTTACTAAAAATGTGCTTTTATCAACCTTTTTTTGTCAAAAAAGATGTCAAGTGTGTTCATGGCCTAATGTGACATTACTGGCTTACTTCATTATCTACATGCACACACACATTTGATGTGATGTAAAGTCTGGAATATTCTCTTTAATTTTCCCACAGCTGCATTCTGTGTATGTAGCAAAGTTCAAAGTAGGGAAGGAAGGAGGCGGGAACCGGCAAACGTTAGACAAACTTTAATCAAAATAAACAAACATAAATACAAACACATGTCCGGGCCCGGTCCTCTCTCGTTGTAGCCTACATTCTGCCGCTCGTCCTTTTATGCTTCCGATCCTTCCGGCCCCGCCTCACGGCTCCCATCGTTACAGTGTAATTTGAATAAAACTTTCTGATTAGGAAATTAATTCTGAGGTACTTTAATTGATCAGTAGATCAATTCATGAACTCTCACTTGACTGGTGAATAGAGGTCAAAAGAAACTTTCTGTTTGTCAAGCATGACCTGCTTTTACTCGTTCAGAATTACAAATTCACTTCTTTGGTTATTATGGCATCCAGAACTTAAGCTATAGTGTGATTGTTTGAGGGTCTGGAGCCCTGTTGTGTGGTCTTTATGGGTTATTATTAGTGCTATTATTACTTTTGATTACCTCATGAAGAGTCACTGCATGTGAGCGTTTCTTATGGTCTGGGTTTTGAGGTAGGATTTTTACCTTTAGAAATTCTTAAACCTGCTTTAAACCAAAGCAAGGAGATGTAAATTGCATTATGAGAAATTTAGCGGCATCTAGCGGTGAGGTTGTAAATTGCAAACAAAGGCTCACTTCATAACTCCACCCTCTCTTTTGAAACCTATGGTAGTTGACACAGGATTAAGATGTCGTCATGTTTTCACTTCTTTGCCGAAGGAGATAACGTATTACGATACTTGGTCTGTAGAGGAGTTTGTCCGTTTAGGGCTATTGTAAAAATAACATTGTGAATTTCATGTTAGGGGACCCGTGGTAGATAGAAATAGCTAATTTTAAGGTAATAAAAAAAGAATGTCTCATTATATACGGTCTTTATATACCTCTGAAGACATTGGAATATATATTATATTGCATTTCTGTCAGTAGATCTGCTGCATCATCTTTTAAACAGACTCACAATGTGGAAACACTATCGAAATTGTGGAAACAGAGAAATACGTACAAAAAAACATCTGTGCACCTACACACAAATAGACTAACATGAGTTAAATTTAAATGTAATCATGTTACAGAATTTGAACAGTAATATTGGCCATATGTCAAAATAACAAGCGTTTATGCAACAGTGCTGACATTTTGGAGTTTGTTTTGTACACAATGTCTGTGTGTATTTTGTGTCTGTATTTATTATTCAAGCAAACTAAGTGTTGATAACCATGTTAAGGTTTTTTTGCAATAATGACTTTACATTATCTACCTCAGCTCTTTTCTCATTGACAATAATGTGTTGCATTGTTTAATTCAACGGTTTTTGGAAGAGTGTCCATTATGGTGTCCTGTGATTTATCTCCGACAGTTTCACGTGTGAAAACAGAGGGTCAAGGCATTTCGGACCCCCAAAGAGAGCGGAGGGCAGCTGGGGAACCCTATTGGGCGTATTCAGGTGGGTCATGTTTTTCTTTACCCAATAAACAATGCTTGTGTACCCGCAGCGACCAGGAAGCAATAGCAACATTGTTTACTCGGCACAAGCTTATCTGTCCGTGATGAATCAACCCTGTGGGGAAATTCAATGTGTATATATCCTTCGGAAAACCTGCAGGTGGATTTGGTTTATTAGTTTAGGTTGAAACAGCAGAAAAAAAGAACATTTTGGAGGCAGTAGACAGAATCAATGATAATATTGAATGCTTTATCTCTTTTTTACATAATCTATAACTCATCTAGCTCAGCAGATTTTACTTGGAATGATGCAGGATATTTTATTGCATACCTCTTGAGCATTTTTGAATGTTATAAAAATGAATCAATAAGCGACAGGCATGAAGTCAATAATAACTGTTCCTATCACTTCACTCTTTGTCTGTCTTTTCTCTCCAGCACATTCTTTGTCGTTTTACATTTTTGTCTTCTTTTTTCTCTCTCATCCCTCTCGGCTGTTCGCTTCATCAGCTTTGACAGATCAGTGTTGGGTAGCTTTTTGCCAGATTTCTGACTTCTGTTGGTGCTCTGAGAAAAGAAGAACATTTGTGCCCGTGGTTCCAGCAGCCCTTTAGCATGGAATGATCTTTAAATGGTGCTTTTCCTTTCTCTCGCGTTTCCTGGCAGCCATATGTGTGTTTATGATGTGAAGTCGTGCGACAAGCCCCGCGGGGCTTTCTCCCTCGGCACGCTTGCTGTAATAGGCAACGCATGCATATTTGAAATGTCGTTTTCGTGATCCAATGATCTATGTCAAAGAGAAATTTCTTTGGTTGTTATTCAAGTCTTTGTATAGGAAATGAGATGTCTTAAAAGCATTGAATGTTTCAGAATTTGTTCATAACAAGAGCAAACAGAGACTTTCGAGTGTGCCTCCTGTTTCCCAGATTCTCTCCGGAGAGAAGACAGTAATCCCAAGTCTGTCTTCTCTAGAGCTACAGAAATCTTAATGTGTGCTTAAAATTGACACAATACTCTGC
The DNA here is from genome assembly GCF_015846415.1 of Triplophysa dalaica. Taxonomy (NCBI): domain Eukaryota; kingdom Metazoa; phylum Chordata; class Actinopteri; order Cypriniformes; family Nemacheilidae; genus Triplophysa; species Triplophysa dalaica. The sequence goes on along the minus strand of NC_079547.1, from coordinate 21,548,138 downwards.
AATCAACATTATACTGAGAGTTTACAATAAAAATGCAACATTTTTCATTAAATTCAACAAAATAATTTGTGTTGTGCTATATCCACAGTAATAGCTTTATCCTTTTAAGGCCAGTTCACATCATAATTATAACAAAAAACAGCCATTGAAATAAGAGACCTTTTCAAAATCAGTTGGTCTGATATTAAAATTTACCATTTATATGTGTTTAAAAAATTATCATTTTTGTTTCATTCTGTGAACTACTTACAATATTTCTCCCAAATAAAAAGTTTATATTTATTTCCAGAAAATGAAAACTGGAGAAACAGATCAAAATAACAGAAAAGATTATCTGTGTTTTTTCAGACCTCAAATACTGCAAAGAAAATAAGTTTATGTTCTCTTTTAAGCAATACAACACTTATATTTGTACATGTATTTAGGAAAAGTTAAAAAATGATCCTTATGAAATGACCCTTTTAGTGTGTCTTGCCATGCTGTCAGTCTTTCAAATTGCTTTTGGATGATCCGGTTTGATTTTGTTAAAACGCTACATACTGTGCACAAGACTGGAATCACCACAATACATCTAGAAATGCTGATGAAATGAAAATTTGGAATGGTCTTAAAAAATTTTCCGCGGCTGGATATTAAAATGATAACCATTACATCGTCCACACCAACAGAACTACATTTGTTCTAAGCTCACGAGCGGCAGTTTCGCATTTTAAATGCGTTAGCCCCTTAAATTGAAATGGATTTTGATTCATGAGGTGAAACCATCGCTCTGAAAGTTATCCCAACAATATCATTTCCCTTCATCATTATACTGTAGTCGTGGTTTGGACTGGAGAACGTCCTTGGTGTGAATTTTTGAGTTGTTTGAATTTTAAGTTCATTTTAAAGAAATCTAAAATATACATCAAACATACAGTAATAAAGAACTCAATTTAGTCTCCTTGTACATAAAAGATGCACAAATGTGCAATAAAAATGTGCATCTGGGTTTGAATCAGGATTTCTCTCTATATACAATCTTTTGAACAGGTTTTTTCTACTTAAGGATTTTTCTGATGCTTTAATGAGGCTGTAGTCGGCAACTCAGAAGCAAGCAATAGCTGCCTATTGTATGTGGATTCATACTGACTTTTTCTCCACTCTCTAGTCACTTTAACTGTCACTTTTTCTTTTTTAGAATCAATTTCATTGTTTTGCAGCATGTCCGTGTCAGAGAAATGCTTTGTGTTTTAACTGTCAAGTGAAACCTTTTGCCAAAATCACCAGGTGGTCTGACTTAAGCACATGTGATTCTTCAAGCAAAAGAGACAGCTATCTACATTTTGGATACTGTTCTGAGGGTTTATATTTTTTAAGTAATATTTCACCCAAAAATTCTGTTTTATTTATACTGGAATGATATTACATGAGGGTGAGTAGATGATGACAATTTTTATTTTTGGGTGAACTATCCCTTTAAAGAATGTTGGTAGAGAACACCTGCCATAGCCAGTCACTTCTATTGAATGAACACAAAACCAATGTTAATGGGTACCACCGTTGCTCGGTTACCAGCGTTCTTCAAAATATCTTCTTTTGTGTTCTGCAGTAGAAAGGAGGACAAACAGGTTTTAAATGACAAGAGGGTAAATGATGAGAGAATTTTCATTTTTGAATGAATATCCCTTTAAAGAAGCAGATTGTTTTGGGTAACAAAGTAAGTGTGAAAACTAAGTGCTCCAATGATAGATATTTACAGTTTTAAGTTATCTGGTAAGTTGATTAAAAAGCAAGTTTTGATGCCATTGGACTTTAACCCACGTAAAGAAAATAATGAGATGGTGACAGATATGGATTGCAATTTTTAAACAGTACTGCTTGAGTTCTCTCAAAATGCACTTTGTAGTTTTGTTAAAAATATCATGATTTGGTGCCATATTTGATTCAGTCAGCAACAACCAGAAACTTCAAATTATTATATAACATAATATGTTGCAATTCATTTCCACTTCATAAAAAAATAACAAACTGAATAGTTTGACTGTTGGTCTTCGACGTCTACACCCAAATGCTTTTCTAAACAATCCCTTAATTGGAGCCCCTAACTTGCGAGTGATTTTTCAGTTGAACCCCCAACATCAGTCAGCAAGGCTAACAGGCTGTTTATGAAAGCTGCTCAATAGCTCTTCTCAGTTTAGGCTTTCAAGTTCTTTAAAATTGGGTGACTACTGAAGCGTCGTGCTTTCTTTTGAAGAGTCGATTTGTTTGCGTGTGCCTGTATCGAGTCTAACCGGAATGCACTCGAACTTTTAATGCTCGCACAATCATTTCAGCGCCAGAAGGATTCCGCAGGCTTACCGCTTTACCTTTTCCCTCCCATAAACCTATTTTCACAGCGAACGCAAATCAAAGCTTGACAGGTGCATGAACAATTACAGATTGCCAAGACCGCCTTCTATCTAAACTCTATTTTAGGAGTTACACATTTGCATTCTGCAATTTAATGTGAAGAATGAAGTATGAAAAGTATGAAGTATGAAAATACGAGGGTGAAAATAACATGGAGATATCTTAGAGAATAGGGATGGTATTCATTTGTTGGTTAGGATGAAGTATTGGTTTCAAGCCTTTGGTACAGTTCAGTGTGAAGTGAAACAATGAAACAAGGTTTGTGTATATTTATATTATAAAATGCTTTTTCCTAAAGTAACTTACCGATCATTAAAGTTTCATTTTATCAGTAGCACATTCAAAGTGTAAAGGAAACATGAGATGAAAAAATGTATTGTTCAAAATGTGTGATTGTCACATTTATTGGACTGTGATCGAAGCGGATATGATGGATAATAAATCATAAATCTTATTTTCGTATTTCATCCTTATCTTTCTACTTGGCATTACCACTGTTTATTCCACCTTCATTCTCTGCTCACATTATCAGTGTTACTTTGTGTTGTAAACATGAAAATTAGGTATCTGTTTTTCCAAATGCTTACAGAAAAAAGCATGTTTTCACGTGCGATCCCATGGAAATTGCCATAACGATATTTCACATGTAACCGCATACTTGTGCACATGTGACGTTCATTTGGATTTCTGTATGAGTGTAGTCATTTCAAATAAATCGGCATTGTTTTTTCAACTTTTAAAGGTTTTATCCTCATCAAACTCTCTCTCTGTCAGCTGGCTGGTGTGGGTAATATAAAAAAAATCACCAAACAAATATTGATCTGGAGATACTCATAAGAAGCAGGGTAAGCCTTTGCTTTCACAACAGCTACCTGAACAATATCAAATGGAATATTCCACCATTTTATAGGTAAAAAAAGCCTCCAGTACTGTGAGTGATGAAGCAGGTTGAATCTATTTCTCACTGTGTGCTCAAGAACTTTTGGAAAGTTCAGTGATGCTGGAGACAGGTGATCATTAACCAAGACTTTGTTTAACATTTACAGTAGTACGCATCCATTATCTTCCCGCCACATGTTTGCGATGCATGATGGGACAGTGTTTGGATTTTAGCAATTATCTCCAATTAGATTTCTATATATAAGATTCCTAATCTTTCTTTAGGGTTGCGGTTGATAACTAGACATTTAGCTGATGCTTTTACTCAAAGTGACAAAGAAAACTTTGGGTTGAGACGTAGATTTGAGAATCTTGCTCGAGGGTAAAATGGTGTCACAGCTCAGAACCCCTAAGCTTCTACTTTTTGACCCCAAGCTTTAGCGGCTACACCATTTAATACAAGTGACTTTCTTTGTCACTTTGGAAAGTAACGTTCTTCCGAAGTGCCAAAACAATCATAAAAATGTTTTCCTCGCTAGTGACGTTAGGTTTAGGGGTGGGCTTACAGGAGGGGCTTCAGTATTGTTTTCTCCTAATAATTAGAGATGCACCTATATATCGGCCAATAATCGGTATCGGACGATCATTTTATAACTGCCAATGATCATGTGCGATATAACCTGTCAACCAAAAAGAGAAAGAAAAATGCATCGAATTTGTTCGCTGAAATGTTAAGAAATATCACCAGTTTGATGTTCAATGGTAATAGTCATTATATGAATTGATGCCATTCAAAAGGTAGGAAATATAAGGTACAATTTAGTTGAGGCGAGTTAATATAACCACCATACTATCGGCATCGGCAGATATCACTCTGAATAATCTGTTATCGGTATCAGTGGAGAAATGTAGAATTGGTCGACCTCTACTAATATCGTCTGATTTTGAAAGATTCATATTAAGCGTATATTTATGAATTAGCCACCTCGTAAAGTAGTTCCTGTGAGATCAGGTCAGCACTATGGAGCGTGCAGGGTTAAATCTTTTGCCGAAAATACTAAATCACGGCAAGATGGAGAGGAAAAAGGCGAATCGTTAAAACATATTACTTTTTCCTTATTGCTCAAGGGTCCTGGATTTATTTCTACTTATCTTGGTGTTGGCCTTGGATACAGAGAGTTCCAAACAGCAGCTTTGCAATAAGTTTTAGCTTTGTGAAATTCTTTATATAAAGTTATTGTCGAGAGTTTCATCTCAAAGGTTGCCGAATCAATTTGGCGGTAATCTCCGGGCTGTACTATTTTTTTCATTTCGTTTTATTTCAGCTTTTCTGTGGCTTTTATTGACAGAGTATACATATAATATGAAAAGCAAGAAAAGATGGGCAGAATATCATCTTTGTTTTGAGATCTTTTCTGAAATGATGTATTATGTATATATGTCAAAATAGACACAAATGAGAATTGAACTTGCATTTCTCAGTTGAGCCTCACATCGCAATATGGTCCAGAACGAATGTTGCAACCACGAGACAACCGCTGAGATGAGGCTGTTTCTTTTTGCATTTAGCAAATTTTTTGCAGTTTCAATAGCCTGGACGCCACTTCCCCTGGCTGATGCAATTTGTCAGTGACTGACATTTGCTGTCATAAGTTTATAGACTCTGTATAAATAATATTCCCTTTTATGACAGATGCATTTGCAATTCTGCCACTGACAGTTCTTTTTGCAACTTAGTTATGCAACAAATTGACAGGCATGTGAAAGTGCCAATTGTCAAGTGTTTTTAATTGCAGAGACTTACGGCTAATTGCATGTCAACCTCATGCGACATACCTGTGCCGCTGTATTTTTTATTGTAAATTACTTTCTTTATAACTTTTTAACGTTATTGTACTTTTTTAAGTCAAAAGTGTTAAAAATTGGAAATTTAACGTCATTTACATTTATATAAGAAGACAAAGATTTTATATAAGCAGAGGTAGGAAGCTGGGAACCGTCTCCAAGGTGAGATTTGATTATGCGTTATTTAAAATGTGTGCACTAAAGTATTTTTCAAGAAAGCGACAGATAATATGCCACACTGTAGGGTTTCCCTCAGGGGGAATGAGCGCGCATCATTACTCATATTTTTCTCTCATATTCTGCCAGATTTTCATTTTCTTCTTGTTCCCACTCTCTCGCTCTCCGTCGCTCCATCATCTATTTCTTTTCCTCCCGCTTCTTCTTGCTATATCTGAACAAATATTCACTTTGTGCTAAAAAGAGAATATCTGTATTTGACAGACATCCATCGTCACAGCATGCGATTATTACAGGAAACATTTGTAAATTTTGTTTACACAAACACTGCGACTATGTTGGGTGCATCTGGGGCATTCCGGCTGTAGTTTATAAGGTGGAAATTTGTTCAGAATGACTTATTCTGCAGGTTTTAGAGCCGGTTAAGGATTTTATGATTGTTTACTACATGATTTCAAAGATGTAGATGTGAGCCTGCTGTGGTTGCTTGCTTAAATAAATTGGATCAGCTTCCCTCGTATCAATTTAGGGTGTCTCTGGCAACCCTGTGATTGACGGGTCAAGATGGCAAACCTGCATGGTTATGCAAGCGAGCCCTGGTAATTTGCAATGATAAATTGCTAAGACAGGAACCAATTTGTGCACGAAATCAAGCTCATATCTTCCTCAAGCTTTTGGAAGCAAAGTGTCTGTTATCACTGAGAAAAACATTCATTGAGATTTCAAATAGGAAAGGATGTGTTTAACATAATGGAATAGTGTAACAGAAGGAAATGCTTAGAATGATGCGTTCAGGTTATTTAGAGAGACTGAATACGAAGTTGGGAGAAATAAAGCACTTGTCCTTTTTATGGTCTGATGTTATTAATTATTTCCCCTCTGCAATCACAGAGAAGACAAAGATATTTGAGTGGAAGTCAATAAAGACGTTTGTATTGGAAGAGGAGCGAGAGATATCGATAGAGTTTGGTCGTGGTACAGTATGTTTCTGTCTGCGTCTGGTACCAGAGGAAAATATTATTGCTCAGAGTTTTCTGTTTTACAGAGTGTTTACAGTTTGTGGCACCAGCCCTTACTTTGGTAGCACCTGAGTCGTGGGGTGAGATAAGAAAAAAATCACTAAAACTTCATTCAAATGTGTTTAATTCATTAAAAAATCATATGTATGTATATGAGATTTAGCAGCATCCAGTGGTGAGGTTGCGAATTGCAGCCAATGGCTCACTTCACAGCTAACCCCTCCCTTTCGAAGCACTTTGGTGGCTGACTGACACAGGACTAAGATGTTGTCACATTTTAGCTTCTTTGCCGAAGGAAACAACATGTTTACAAAACGCACTCTGTAGAGCAGTTTATAATAATAATAACAATTTTTTCACATCTATATAGCGCTTTTCTGGGTACTCAAAGTGCTTTACATGGAAGGAGAGAATCTCCTCAAGGACCACCAATGTGCAGCATCCACCTGTTTTTAAACAACGCGCTTTGAATAGAAGTTTGTCTGTTTAGAGCATTTGTAGAAACAACATGGCGAACTCCATGTAAGGGTACCCGTGGTGTATGTATATGTAGAAGTAGCACGTTCTAAAGTAATAAAGGTAATAGGTCTTTGTACACTTCTTTAGACATAGTTATGTATTTTATAATGCATTTGCAAAATTGCACAATATACAGTATGTTAATTAAGAGTAGACATTCTTCCAAATTGCAACAATTTACACTATTTTCACAGTCCCCTTGCATCCCAATGGTTATGCAATCGTGACCCTGGAGTAGGGGGTGGGGGGATGTTTGGTGAAACTTTCTTCTCCACCCATAACATCGTCTCCGCAGACAATGGATGTGATCTTATCATTGAGTCTGCACAGGAGGTGAGGAAATGACCACATCGGGGGCTGGACTGTTCAACAAGTAGTTACATGGTGTATACACTTATCTGAAAATGCCAGATAATAATTGACCTTTTCATTTGAAGTTTTTCTTAAAGTAGATTTTCTTCCGTTTGGAAACTGTTTTAAAGCGCCTGAAGCTACTGTCATCCTTGACCATTCATAATTCATGATATACTTGCTGGAACCATGCAAGGATGTATATTTAAAAAATAATGTCATCACAAACTGCATGAAAACTCATTCCTGCCTCCTGTGTACCACTAAAAAACACTGAAGCTACTGTATAGATATAGATTGCTATTGCTTCCAGTTGTTATTATTATTATTTTATTAATTTAATTATTATTTTGTATTTGTATTTCATAAATATGATGCAGTTCATATCTTTCAAGGCACCATCTCTGTGACGTGTAATATAATCTGTTTTATAATGTTATATATTTAATATTGTTTGCTATTAAGGATCCTTAAAATAAACTGTTCATTCAAAGATAATTGGAAATGTAAAATGAGGACTGAAGCATAAACCGAGTTTATAACTAAAAATCTGAACATTATGTTCCAGTCCTTTAGAAATCTTGGCAAGAAACCCAAATTCTCTTACTTTTAGCCTCCTAAATAAAGTTCCACACAGGGTGTGGAACAACATCCATTTCACGTTAACTCCGTAGAAGTACTCAGAACAGGAAATCACTTTTTTTAACACTGCAAAGTACCATAAGATGGAAGTTGATAATACCCGAGGAGAACATTGTTTTGTCTGGAGCACCACTCGCCATCTAATTAGACCCAAATAGGCGTTTGATTTATCATTTCCTGTCTTGCCTTGTTTCACCACGCAAGTGGAACACAACCAAAATGCATTAGAAGAATAGGTCAAAGATTAGCTTTCTAGAACATAATGTTCTTCATATACTAGAAGCGTTTCCACTGTACATTTAATGCATTTTATACGAGTACAATGTGCCTTACTTCTCCAGCAATAATGTTACACTGAGAAAATGAAGTACAAGTCACTTCTTATATAAGCTTTTTGCATTTGGTTATTGTAAAGTCCTCACATGAAACCAAGGGTGCATCCCAGAGGAAATATATTACGGATAAGTCAAACCAAGCAGTATAAAGATTTTACAAACATTTTGGGGAGGCAGAGTTCGAAGCAGTGGGTTTGGTATACTTGCGTACAAAGAACATGGGATGTGGATTCATTACTGTGTGGGCAAAACACAGTTAATCCTAATACACACGTGGAGACAGCAGGATTGGGTGTAATTTAGTACGAAAGGTATCAATTAATGAGTCTTGTTCTATTTCACCGAACAGCAACAAAGCCTGCTTTCCTGTAACACATTTTTAGCCTTATGAAGATTACATAATGTGTTAAAAGTTATTCAGGCACAAAGTAGGACATTTCAGCTGCTTGGAATTGCTTTGTGTTGGATGTACTGTTGTGTGTTTCAAATATTTGTAATGTTGTGTCTGTATTGTTATATTAAGTGTAACTTAATATGATCCCCATGCTAAAGAAATGTGTGATTGCTAATTGTAGAGCAACATAAAATAGTTTTTTAGGTTGTGTGCTGTTGTTGGGGTTGTGGGAAGTTGCTGAGGTTTTGCTATGCAGTTGCTACGGTGGCTATGCTTGCTTACAGGCAAGAGTGTCAAAAGTCTATCACCAAATCCTGGTTTGCCTTCTGATATAGTGGTGGTCTATGAGATTTTATGATTTAAAGAGATAGTTCACCCAAAAATTCTGTCAATAATTTCTCAACCTCAAGTTGTTTGGTTAAAGCAACTGAGATTCATGGGGCACCATTGACTGCCATTGTTAAAATAATTATTGTATATTTTTTTGTTCTGTTCTGTTCTGTCTGAACACAAAATAAATAATTTTGAAGAATTTAGCAAACAACAAACTGTTCTGGGGCAGTGGTAGGGATTGTCAATGATGCCCCAGAAATCGCAGGTGCTAACATTCTTCCAAATATCTTTCTTTGGGTTTAACGGTACAAATAAATGTATGCAGATTTGGAACAACCAGAGAGTGAGTAATTCATGACAGACATGTTCTCATATTTGGATGATCTATGCTTTAAAGGGCTAATAAAATATAATACCTTGATATTTAACATTTTAGTACCCTAAGAGTTTATGAATTACGAAGCGGGGCCTTTAGAGTTTTAAATCAGATACAATTCATAAAGTAAGATACATATTTACATAAGAATGTGTCCTAAATGTTCAATTTCATCTAGCTTAGCATCTAGTCTTTTATAGTTGATAATACTGGGAATTCAAGGCTGTGACAGTTTTCTTTGACTGAAAACGGCCTAAAACTGCAATCCTCTTCCAAACATTTATGGTAAGAAAGAAACATTATACCGTGCATCTGTCTTACAAAAGGCCTTTTGAGGTATATTCTGAACATTACTTTCTCTGCATGCTGCTATTTTATCTCAGTGAAATTTTGTGGGCATTTAAAGAAAACTGTCTTAGTTCCAAAGATGTTTCAGTATTTAGAGAGAGGGTTTTGTGATTAAACGTCTTCAGGATTCAAAATACGGTAATACCCCTGTTGATAAAAACAAGGTTTGCTGTTAAAGTAGGTTTTGAAGCTAGTTTGTGCTGGTTTAAGTTAGTCCAGCTGGTCATGTGCAGGTTTAAGCTGGTCATGAGCTGGTTGATGATGATCCTAAACCAGCTAAGGACCAGCTTAAAGCAGCTCCTGACCAGCTTAAACCAGCACAAACAAGCTACCATGCTTTAAAACCTACCAACACAATATGCTGTTTTCTTTTCACATATGTATGAATCATCCTTTGCATTCCAAACTGTGCACTTTTTTCTTCATTTTTTTGCAATTGTCATGGATGAGTTTGATCAATTCTTTACATTAAAGCTCCGTCATTTAGGCAGTGTTTATTGTGTCCCATTTCTCTTCAAATTGGGGACTTCATCTTATTTTCTCATGAATATTAACATGTGAAAGTTCCAGTCACCCATTTGCATATGCATATCTATAATCTTCTCACAAAAAGATTTTCTAAATTCTTTATTCCTGTAACTAACATGTTTAATTCTCTTTGAAGCGTAACAATTGTTTGTTGATTGTAAACCAGTCCTTTTGTGAAGCTCACGGTAAACCTTACTTATTCAAAACACAAAGCCCAAATAATGTGCGATTGCTAATGCTAGCAGCGCTGACTTTATTCAGACAGCAAAAGAGTTATGATGCCTGTTTTATGTATTTTTGGCAAGATTTACATCAGCGCCGTTCAGCCAGCTTGTTTCACACCACTTGAAGCTATCAATGACCCAGCAGAAGTGGCAATAACCGCAGGTCTCCCATCCAAACCCCAACCAGCTTCGCTGTCACTATCAATCGCGTCAGCGTCGCGTGTTTGTTTCCTGTCGACCGTACGCTGGGCGCAGACCGCAGAGGGTTAGATTGAACACGACTGGTGAGCGAATCCGTGCCAAAAAGTGTGACGGCTGCCAAGGCGTGCGCTGCGTGTCCCGTTTTCTCAGGGGGGCACAAAACAGACATGACAAGGCAATCACGCAGGCAGCGTTCCCGTGGCAACGGCAGTCGGGTTATTTATCTGCAAGGTTAATAAGATTACCGCTGGTAACGAAGATAGTAGATTGAGACAAACGTGTGCTTGTTTGACTGAGAGGAATGTGATGGAGAGTGCTAGCTGTTGAGCTAAGTGACTCAGCTAGCCTTAACAGATGGTGCTCAATACATACACGGGTTGTAAAACAGTTTCATGGCTGCCGTCCCTGGTTTTGGCTCCAGAAAGGATTTGAATGTGGCACTGAATATTTGGAAGCGTTTATATCATCTTGCATGCCCGCGTTTTTATTCACAGTTGCTTTTTGACACTTTTTGTTCTGCTTCTGTTGCATAACGCAATTACCTTTGCCAGAAAATGTTTACTTTTCAGATTTTTTCTCATAGAACATTGTTGCAATAGGACATCCAGGTCTTGTGGTGCCCTCTCTAAAGTACAATGTGTTATAACCTTATCTTTGGGACCCGGGCAGAGAAGTTTCATATTTTTTGAAATATGTGTTGTGTCTTTGTTAGACTTTTAAACACAAACTTTACAGAGGGTGTTGGACTGATATTTACAGAGATCACGCATGTTTTATTTTAACAACAGGCCAAGTCAATCCTACTTAAACTTTTCATAACAGCAGAGTTACTCTCTTATCAAGAGGCAATAATCACAGATATGCTCTTAATTCTTTCTTTAAAGCATTGCTTTTACCATTGCTTATAATTCATCAACTGTATAGCATTGAAAGGCAACCGTTTAGAATTTCATTAAGATTGTGATTTCATTTTTGTACTGTATATATAGTTATGATTATATATTTATATAGTCCATTTTGAACTTTGTTACATGAAGAAATCCAGATAATTATTTTTCTTTCCTTTTATTTTTGAAAAGGCCTGTTACACTTCCAAAAAAAGCGTAAAAGTGTTAGGGCTTGACACAAACATCAGAATAATAATAGATATTTTAATCAGCTTCTGTTGTTAGTCAAGTCAAGTCACATATAGTTGTTTACAGTTCGAGTCCCCAAATGTTTACAATTAAAGTTGAAAAACAGCTGATGTTATTGTTGTGTAATTCCCAACAATTCCAGGTCTGAGACGGAAGAGCCAGAATACAGTCGCTTTGTTCTCATTATCATTATCTCGCTCCTCCTGTTTCTTTCTGGGAATCAGATCACGCAGAATTAATCCAATTAGTGTCTCTGTTAATTAGTCTGCTATTCCAAGACTGAGATATAAATTAGAGCTTTCAAATTGTTTGGTGAGATTGTTTTGAACACTAATTAAAATGCAGTGAGAATCAAGAATTGACTGAGAATTGAATGAAAAATGTGAGCGAAAACGAAGGAAGGAAGGAAGAAAGAAAAGAGATACAGAATAAACAATGCGAAGGAAGGAAGGAAGGAAGCAAGGAAAGAAAGAAAGAAAGAGGAATGAAAGAAAGAGAGAATGAAAAATGATAGACAGAAAGAGAGAACGAAGAATGAAAAAAGAAAGAATGAAAGAAAGAATGAAGATACGAAGGAAAGAATGAAAAAGAGAAAAAATGAAGAATGTAAGAGAGAAAGAAAGAAAACACAATGCGAAGGAAGTAAAGAAAGAATGAAGAATGAAAGAGAAAGAATGAAGAATGAAAGAGAGACAGAATAAACAATGTGAAGGAAGGAAGGAAGGAAGGAAAAAAGAAAGAAAGAAAGAAAGAAAGAGGAATGAAAGAAAGAGTGAATGAAAAATGATAGACAGAAAGAGAGAACGAAGAATGAAAAAAGAAAGAATGAAGATATGAAGGAAAGAATGAAAAAGAGAAAAAATTAAGAATGTAAGAGAGAAAGAATGAAAAATGAGAGAGCAACAGAATAAACAATGTGAAGGAAGGAAGGAAGGAAGGAAGGAAGGAAGGAAGGAAGGAAGGAAGGAAGGAAGGAAAGAAAGAAAGAAAGAAAGAAAGAAAAATGATAGACAGAAAGAGAGAACCAAGAATGAAAAAAGAAAGAATGAAGATATGAAGGAAAGAATGAAAAAGAGAAAAAATGAAGAATGTAAGAGAGAAAGAATGAAAAATGAAAGAGCAACAGAATAAACAATGTGAAGGAAGGAAGGAAGGAAGGAAGGAAGGAAGGAAGGAAGGAAGGAAGAAGAAAGAAAGAAAGAGAAAGAGAAAGAAAGAAAGAAAGAAAGAGGAATGAAAGAAAGAGACAATGAAAAATGATAGACAGAAAGAGAGAACGAAGAATGAAAAAAGAAAGAATGAAGATATGAAGGAAAGAATGAAAAAGAGAAAAAATGAAGAACGTAAGAGAGAAAGAAAATAGAATGCGAAGGAAGTAAAGAAAGTATGAAGAATGAAAGAGAAAGAATGACGAATGAAAGAGCAACAGAATAAACAATGTGAAGGAAGGAAGGAAAGAAAGAAAGAAAGAAAGAAAGAAAGAAAGAAAATTTTAAATGGATTAAACATATTGCATACACCCATTGCGCCAGTTGTCATAAATCTTTAAAGTAGATGATATTGTTACAAGTTTATTGACATTTCCACTGTGCACTGCAATTTCATGACACTTACAGTACAGCGGCTATAAAATAGAATACAGCATTTCAGAAAAAAGATGATGAGCTGCACATTCAATTAATTATATAAATCAGTACATTCTACATTGCTATAAGTTGTGTGTATAAGCCATAACTGTGCCTATTAAAATTTCTTCACAATAGAAATTCATGCATTTAACTGCATTAAACACTCAAAGAGAGAAAGTGTTGCACGATAATTACATCTCTCAGGGAACAGTTTGACAACACACACATGTAGTGCACGGAGTCTCACGCTACCTTGATGTCGGGGTGTCAATAAAAAATTCAAAAGGGCTTTGAGGCATATAATATCTTAATATCAATCTACAGTGAAGCTCATAAATGCTTTTGAATGTCTTCCAGCGAATGCTCTCAAGAGCCGGTAAAAGATAACAAAGCCGCCAAAGCGAAATTCTTTCATTTAGTCATGAAAAAGAGTGAATAAGTAATTTCTTGAACTGGTGTGAAAAGGTTTAGTTTTTGGGTAACTGTTCTCTTGACCTTATAAACCTTTTGATCTGAAGATGGTTTGTTTAAATGTCTTAAATAAATGTTTTGGTTAAAAATTATAGATGTTGAAGCATCTTAGTTTCTTTCAGTGCAAAGAATTTTTTAATTAACGAGTTTTTTTTAAATGAATAATGGAGAAAAAGTAGTTTATAATAAAGGTAAAGAGGTTGGCTGATGAAATGATAGGAGACTCTTTTTTCCATTTTTAGTCACAGGGTGACTACACCAATTCCAAAATTGGATTTATTTACGATTTTTTGTCCTTAGTTTATGGAAAAAAGCTAAGCATATTAAATTAAATTGTTTGTGTATAAAGTAGTATTGATACTGCGTTCAGTATTTTTTTAGATGTTGACAGGTTGTAGTCTTTTGTATAAAAGAGTAGCATTTCACGCTACTTCTTTATAAGAACGTTATATTCAATTCAGTTTTATTTCTACAACGCTTTTCTCATTTCGCATTGTTAAAAACCAGCTTTACACAAAAATCACGAGTTTGCGACACTATGAAAGTCCACTATGACCCAATTTTTGCCTTCTCTAAAATATGTGTCATATCAACCACTCACGTTTTTTTTCTCATTCTGTGATTAAAAATGTATAGGTTTCACAATCTTTGATACGGTTAAAATTGTTTGCACTTTAAGACCGCAGGACATGAAAAGACGCCACGAAACTGTCAACTGTCTCCGCTCCATCAACACGTCACATAGTGGGATACGTTAAAAGCTGTTGCATCTCTATAACTTGTAAACCGCATTGTTACGGTGAACATTCGCCAGCCATTTATACCGCCCTCGAGAACAAACAAATTGTTAAAGCGACAGCCGCATAAAATTGCTCCTCACAAGGAGAGCAATCCACCCATTGCCCTATTGGAGAGGACGCGGTATCACTGTCACATCTGGAGAGGCAGACAGAACCGATTGTTTCGTCTGTGACGAGAAAAGATTAAACCGTTCAATGAAGATTTGTGGAGTGTCAGATAGACGGACAGGGGCAGCGTGCACGAAATACCGCGCCCTGAAAGCTTAAAATGAGAACGTCTTGGTCTTTTCACTAAGGTGCTAGAAACCCAGGTGACTAATTAATTAGAAGATCAGAGTGTATGGGGAATTCGATCGAGCTTGCGCAGGTGTTTCAGATCCGTTTTGGAGAAGATGGTGACCTGCATTTGCTGTGGGGGATTATGTCAAAGGGAGTCGAATTTAGAGAAGAGATTGAGCGTGTCTGGTGAAGTTTCTTTGTGTGCATATCCAACTCCTGCCGGGACGGAAGCCGACAGCTGGTTCGGTCTATCCGTGCCAGCACTAACAAATCAGAATGGAGAAGTCTGGCCCGGGGAGAAATCAATGGGGAGGTGGAACAGGGTAATCCGCCATTCATCTAAGATTCATATTAGCACTGTGACTGGGCAGAAGAAGCAAGAAGCTGACTGTGATCTCAAATGCTAGGCTAAAAGCACAGACGCAGAATCCTGAGGTGGTACATTGAAACGCTTCTGGATGTGTTAAAGTGGCCTACCTGATAGCACACATACATCTGAGAGACATTTACAGTATTTGATGTCTGCATTTACATCCGCAAGAAGTATTTTGTATTGTTTGCTTATCTGCAATACATCTCTGAGATGTTTCCTGTCAGATCATGTCATATAGATGTATAGAAGATGTAAAAAGATGTTTATTGGATGTTTTTACACAGCACATGTATTCCAGATCTGCAGATCTTTAGATGTTAAGCAGACATCTTACAGATGTGCCTGTGTTATCTGAACCTGATAGCACACATACAGTATATCTAGGAGACGTCTAGTTGATTGTTTGCATTAACATCTACAAGGTGTATTTTTTGATTGTTTGCTCATCTGCAATATGTCTTTGAGACGTTTCCTGTCAGATGTCATATAGGCATCTAGCCATTGTCTGTACGATGTTTTAGTTTAAAATGTACGTAAAACTGCCTTTTTAAGAGGTTTATCGGATGTTCTCACACAGTACATGTATTCCAGATCTGCAGATCTTTAGCAGACATTTTACAAATATACCGGTGTTTTCTGGACTTGATGGAACACATACATCCGGGAGACATCTATTTGATGTCTGCATTAACATCTGCAAGATTTTTTTTTATTGTTTGCTTATCTGCAATACATCTCTGAGATGTCAGATCATGTCATATAGACATCTAGAAGATGTCTGTAGGATGTTTATGATTTAGAATGTATGTAAAACTGCCTTTTCTAAGACATTTATTGGATGTTTTCAAACAGCAGAGGTATTCCAGATCTCCAGCAGACATCTTACAGACATACCTGTGCTGACGTGTTTGTTGACACAAAAAACAAGATAGCATTGGATCACAGAGTCAAAGTACTGTATACTTTTTGGGCAGTACAGTCCTAAAAATAGAAAATAAAACTAGTTACTTTTTAATTGTTGAAAATAGTGGATGTCAATTAGCAGAGCTCCAATGAGATTTCAGTCCAGTGCACTGGGCCAAGAACTTTCAGATGACCTACTTGTGCCCTCATTAATTGGGTAAAAGGAGTAACCTTTCCTTTAAAGTGAAGAACTGTGACTTTATTCTCTCCCAATGGAAACTTCTCTGGCCTTATTCTGTCAAACGGCCTCTTTCTCTCGTGGTCTCTGTGAGATATTGACTTTTATTTGGTCAGGGCATCTCAGGGTCTGTTCACACTTGGTTTGAGTGCTTGCTCTAAACCACAGTTCAATTTCATCCATTTACATTGTACTTTTCGGGGGCCGAAGCGCCGCTGTGATTTCTGTCACCCCCTCCGAATATCATCCGGACGTCACACTGGCAAAATAAGTGGTGCTGATCTGAGTTGGTATTTGACAGACCTTTGGCGCGAAAGATTAGAGTCAACATTCTGTGATCAGATCTTCAAGCCCGAGGCCAAATCTGATGTGCAGCTGGCTGTGAACCCGTGACACATAATAATTGCTCTAAAATGCAAGCCCTATTTTGACTTACCTTTGATTTATCCACATGGATTGACACAGAGCGGTGTGCGTGTGAGATAGCGTTGTGATGGCAACCGAGTACCTTTTAGACCAACCCCACGAGGCTTTTATATTCTTCTCCAACTTGCCGCTATCCAGACTGCCAGGAATCTCGAAGCGGATGGCCGTGATTATAAAATTATAGTGGTTTGTTAGATTTCCTACCTTGTTGTGGCTAAGAGTGTTTGGTTGTCATAGAAACGGCTATTTAATCTAAATGTAGAGGTCCCAAAATTGAACCTTTAGGCACCTGTAACTGAAATCATAATAACATATTACTGTGTACATTTGTCCTTGTGGGAGCCTAGAAAATTATGATTAAATAACTTTTTCTCTTAGCATTGGCATTCCTAAGTTAGTTTGTTACTTCCACAGTTTTGCCAAAGCGGAAAGGTGTTGTTTAGTCCCAATGTGTAAGGATATCTATAAATTGATGTGCTCCAAAAAATTGTGTAGATGTACTGTATAAAGAGGCAATTTCCACGCCTTCGCCAATAAGGTTCATTGATTTTTGTGATATCATTCTGCACTTCTGCTTTTCATCAGATTTCAGGCTGTGAGGTCAATTAAACGCAATTGGCTGTTTGAAAAGAAGGAGGAGCTACTCAGAACATCCCTCCCTAACTTTCTATTTAAGTGAAAAAGTAAACCAAGGCTTTGAACATTGCACATTCCAAGGCACATTAGGGGTCCTTAAAGAGACAGTACATCCAAAAATGTATCATCATTTACACACCCTAACGTCATTACAAACCTGTATTGAAAAAAGATGACTGACGTTTTGAACCAAACAACTTTTGGACCCCATTGATTTGCACTGGATGGAAACAAAAGACATTTCTCAAAATATGTTTTGTGTTCCATTAAAGAAAGAGTCATGTACAGCTTTTAAACAACATACGGGTGAAGAAATGATGACATCACTTTTAGGTGAACTGTCCCTTTAAGGTTATATTTAGTTTCCATCAACGTAATTCCATCCCCACGTTTGTTTATTTACTGCAGACCGTTCCATTTCACAGAAGATTGTTCGTCATATACTGTGTGGGAGAATTAATTTGATGTGCCAACCATTAACCAGTCTTTAATTTCCATAGACCATTTTGACATGGACTTTCATACGTCTGCCCCCACCGGTAATGAAACCATTTATCAGTTCAGTGCTTGGTGTTTTCCAACATGTGTGCTCGTATTTTCCCATCTTGGTCCGACACAGATAGCTGATGAGTTTCAAAAGATAGCTCAACCGCATCACAGAGAGGCAAGCTGATGTTTTGACGGAGGAATTTAGATCTGCTAAATGTTATTATAATGTTTTTCTATACCTAAATGTCTCAGAGACAAAAACTAAGCAATTAATTTAAATGTGTTTTCTCTTTTATCCTTTTGAAGGAACCCATGGACCTCGAAGATGGGCATCCGCCTACCCGGAGTGCGGAGACAGGAATCAGTCCCCAGTGGACATTCTGGATCAAGATGCTCAGTTCTCTCAGGAGTGTCAGGAGCTCACGCTAGATGGCTTTGAAACCAAGTCATCAAACAGAACCACTATGAAGAACACAGGAAAAACAGGTCCGTCCAAATCAAAACTCTAATGATTTTTAGCAACATAAAAAAATCATGCTCTTAGCCCAAGGCCGATCTCAGATGTTTAACTATATAAAAGTAATAATATACAGAGACTGCCGGCTTTCCATCGTGACAGACCATTGCATCAGATCTGGGAGGGTTTGAATGTTGTCTGCTCTGCTCAGCCAAAGTCGACGCCCAAACAAATATCAGACACGCGTGTCCACAAAGTCTGACACCTCCCCATTGATCTGTGCTTCCTTTTCTAGTCTCACTAAATTTTATGCAATTCCACTGGATTGTGCTCTAATGCCCTTACATCTTAAGACTGAAGGCCAAGAATAAAATGAATAATAAATGAAAAAATATAAAAAACTTGACATTTGATCATTTGGCCATATCACAATTTTCTATTATTAATATTTAATTTTTTTACATTAATTGTTATTAGTAATTTATTTGTAATCATTTTTTTATTATCAAATAATAATAATAATAATTGTTATTATTAATGTTAATAATAATAATTATTATTATTATATGTAGGCCTATTCTTATTCTTATAAGTTTCTATGCAATGTCACTTGATTGTGCTGTAATGCCTTTACATCTGTTGTGAAAATTCTGAACAACATTATTAACGGCTATAGGCCAAGAATAAGAATATATAATATAATATAAAAAATAAAATGAACTTGAAATTTGATCATTTGGCCATGTCTCTACAAATGTTTTGATTGTAAATGTTTTGATTATAAATGATAAGTTATTTTCCGTAATAATAATAATTATTATTATTTATAATTATTAGTATATTCCATTCCATTCCATTTTCTTCTGCTTATCCGGACTACCTCGGGTCACGGGGAGCCTGCGCCTATCTCAGGAGTCATCGGGCATCAAGGCAGGATTATTAGTATATTTATTCTGTTTATTGTTATATCATTTTAGTCATTTATGAGCAAAAGTTTGCACAATGCATCTTTAATAAACAATGATGAATAAAAATAAACAAAAGTGTCAATTTTTGTACATTAGGGATGCAATGCAGATAAAAGCAGAATGTACATACTTCCTAATGAATTACAGGAAATGGGCCACATGGCCAAAGTTGCCTTTTTGTATTCATAACACTATTTCTATTTCTCTTTTAATTTAAAAAAGATTTGAGGAAGCTCACCAGGACCAAAACACACAGTGTTGTAAAAACAATAGGAATTTCACAAACGGTTTCCAGAGCACAGCGTGAGATCTTTTAATCCGCAGCATCATCAGCCTCTCCTGAGTACCGCCAGCCTTTAGTCCAGTGTGTACAAACAGTGACGTGTGTGTATTTACCAAAAGATCCATCACTTCACAAACAACCCCTCTCATCCACCATAAACACTTTGTTTATTCTCATGCCATCCCTTTAGTTTGCTTAAGAATTAAACTCAGATCTCCACATGAGGGCTTTTGTGATACGAGGCTCGTATGAGTGGCTCTATGGATTTCTTCAAAATAAGTCAACACTCAGTGAGACACTAGAATACTGAATGTTTTATCCATATTAATATGTTGTGATGTAATTTGCCGAAGTGCCATAATAAAAGAAAACCAGTTAGCAGTTTAATATCTTGTAGACATATTGAATTTAAGTGCCCTCAGTATAATTCATCTGTGACGTTCTACCGATGAGAAACAGGGGGAATTTTTTCAGATATTTTGCACTCCCTGATTTACAGTTTTACCTGAAGTCAGATTCACAGCCACACTCTATGCTATAAAATGTCATTATCTGCCCGGTGCTATTAATTCAAATGATGATCAAATGATCATGATGGAGACGTTTCCCATGATTCCTTTAAAATCAATAATGCGGAAGTAATGAAAGTGGTTGAATTCTGTTAATTTGCTGTGAAAATGAAGTCTCGGTGACACCTTTTCTTCTTGCGAGTAGTTATTCTTTTTCAGCAAAACTATCAAAGGAAAAAATATATAGTGTATCTACTGAGGTGACACACATTTGAAGTTGTTGACCAATGCATTCATTAAAAAGACAAGAGGGCAATTTTTATTGTGGTTTAATGTGTCAAGATGTGTCAGGAGAGCCCATGAAACCAATCTTAATGTGTCCGTTTGGGACGGAGGAGAGAATACTCTGTTTCATCCGTGTCATTATTGATTTAATAAGTCCTTTGTCAACATAAAAAGAAACAAGTTTCCCTCTGTAGTATTTTATAGTTCTCTCCAACCGAAGCTTATAAATAAAACATGTATATGTGTATATACTCTATAAAAATTGACAGAGTTAAAGGAATAGTTTATCCAAAAATATTTTTCATTTTTTACTCGTCATCATGTCATTCCAAAGCTGTATGTCTTTCTTTCATTTGCAAAACACAAAATAAGATATGTGGAAAAATGTTGGAAATCAAATGACATTGGCCCCATTGACTTCCATTGTATGAACAGAAAACAACTGAAACATTTCTCAAAATGTCTTCCTTTTCGTTCAACAGAAAAAAATCTCATACAGGTGATGTTGAATAAATGATGACATTTAGCTGTTCTTAAATGATATCTGAAAGTATATAACCATTGAAAAAAATGACACGTCTCATAACCTGTATTGTTTCCGTTATAACTCTTAATAGCTGATAATGTTTGTTAATGACTTTCTCTATGAACACTTTTTCACCCAATCCTTGATTCTTGTCCCCTTATACAGTTTCTATCGTACTGAAGAATGATTATTTTGTGAGGGGTGCTGGTCTACCCGGTCGTTTCAAAGCAGAGAAGGTGGAATTTCACTGGGGTAGCACCAATGGGTCAGCTGGTTCTGAGCACAGCATCAATGGAAGAAAGTTTCCAGTCGAGGTAAATCAATCGTGTTTCCTGCTCAAAATATCTTATTAGGATGGATTGAAGAGGAGGAGGTTACTAAATGAGTTCAAGGATTCCACCTTGACTTGTGAAGGTTGAAAGAAGTGTGTTAAATGGAGGACCTTGTAATGAATTGCAGATCAATGCGTTTTATTGATTGCCGCATTTCACACAAGATCTAGGATATTCAGCTTCCTTTTTGCCCTTTTGCAATTATTTGTTGATCCCCGAGTAGTCCATTTCAGCAACTCGACTTAGTCTGAAAATTAGCTGTATCATTCTCCTTTCTCAGGCAGTATTTTTTCAATCAAACTAAGGTTGTTTTTTAAACCGAATCCTAATGCATTCTGTTGCTTTGAGAACAGAGACACGTGTCAGAGCTGGTCGTGAAAATTGACTCGGCTACGATAACAAGTTTCCTTTGATTTACCTGTTCTATTCACTTTACAGGGTGCATTTCAACATTTACTCTATTTCAACCTTCTTTCATTTTAAATGTGTCTCCTGATATTTTTTGAGCGTGAATAGTATTAGCTTGTGGTTGCAAAATATTTGTAGCCTTGAAAATATTTTATATTTGAGTTTGAGAGCACTTTAGAGAGTTGCTTATAACATGCATTTGAAACGCAACACCGGTCAAACATCATCATTATAAATATACTATAAATGCACTTTAATGTCATGAAAATGAGGAGGAACAATGATAGAAAGATGCCCATAGGCATTTCCTGGAACTACGTGTGGTAGGGTACTTCTTCTGCGGTATATACTGTATATACGTATTTGGAGTTTTGCACGAGAGCGCCCTCTGGCTTTCAGATGCAGCAGTATTTAACTGTAAAGTTCGATTTAAACAGTATATTTTCGATTTATCATGCAGCCCAAAACTCAAACATGTTAAATCAAGTGTATGTTGTTTATTAGCATTTATTCCTCAGCGTATGCTTTCATCCCATTTTGATTCATTGACTAAACATGGTCGTGCTGTAATTTACTCCTAGTCAAACTCCGTATTAGTTCTCGGAAGAAGCTAATTGGCTAATGAGCTTTAGTGATAAATGACTAATACATTTCCCTCCCATGAAGACCCAACAACTGAACGCCATTAAAGTCCGCGATTTAAAAGAAGCCTGAAGGAGACTGATTGGTTTTCATTAACAAGACTTTAACTTTGTTCTTTATTAAAGGATTAATTCATTCCTCACTCCTTCTGAAGACGTCTAGACTTAATTACTGTGTTTTGAGGAGGGCTGTTTTTTCTGTTCACTTGCTTTAGCCTGAGGTGCCCTGGGGTCTTCAGTGCCCGCTGCCAGGGACAAGAACTGTAACTGCACTTTATTTAAGTGCATTTCATTTTAACTTTCGAACAATGTTAGAATGCAAGATTTAAAACAAGCTCTATTGAGCCACTATTTTAGTTCCTTATAACAACCGCTTACGTATACAATCTATCAGCAGTTTTTTCTTCCCATCAATACAACATCTACAAAACAACAATTTAAAGGACAGGAAGAAGAGATCATTTGTATTCATCAGTCTGTGGTTGTTAGAAATTAGCTGGCACGGAGGTTAGTGGATCTGTGTTGGTTCCACCTCTCTGGCAGCATTTTCTCATTAGACGAATCGACTTCGGTCCATAAATCCCATTCTACACGAGGAGGCAATTGACGTGCATTCGTACGACCGCAGATAAGTGTTAATTTAGCGATTTAAAACCTCAACGCACTCCAGTCCAGTGGCTGGAGGAGATTCATCCAATTATCCGTCTAACTTCTACAGATGACCTCCTCCTCAAATCTGGTTCAGTATTTTAGATTTAGACATTTTTTTTAAACATACGTTAACATTTTTTGTATTTTTTATTTATTTTTTGCCATTTTGCTGCTGTAATTAGTATTGCTTTGCAGCATCAAGTTTGTCATATAAACATGAATGATACTTTTGGCTATGTGGTTTGAGGAGATTTGTGCTTTTGCTTTTCTAAGTGACTTTGTACTCCTTTGATGATTTTCATATAAGGTCACATCTAGAAGTTAAGATAAGTATGTACTTAAAAGTCAAATAAAATAAGAGATAATAAAAATGAACTTGGATAGTTCCCATAAGAACATTCATGATGATTAGATGTTTCTAAAAAAATTCTCCTTGACATCAATGAGAATTAATGGAGAGCAAATAGAAACTTTGCTTGTGATAGTTCACCAAAAATGAAAATCCTGACATCATTTACTCATTCTCTTGTCATTTCAAACCTGTATGACTTTCTTTCTTCTGCAGCACACAAAAGAAGATATTTTGAAAAAGGTTGTTAACCGTACCTATCAGGCCCGGTTGCTGCCAGGTGCAAATGGGTGGGCTAGCAGATATCCTGGGTGGGCATTTACCACAGACAGTATATAGCCGAAAAAAACATTAAGAGACCATTTTCAAAAGTTTTTTATCTGGTAAGAATGTGTTTTGGTAAAAATTATCATTTCTGTTTATTTCTGAGAAATTATGACAACATTTTTCCCAAATTTCATATAAATTTTTTTTATTTTTTTGCAGAAAAAGAACTGGAGAAAAAACGGGTCAAAACAACAGAAAAGACTATGTGCGTTTTTAAAACAGAAACATCGCAAAAAAACTAAACAAGTTCATATTTAGTTTTGAGCAACACAAAACTAATGTTTGTATATGTTGGTAAAAATATATATTTTATGATATAACCCTGATTTTTTTAATTAGTTTATTATCATGCTCTCAGGCTTTCATGTTGCCGACTGTCACTAAGGTTTACTTTTGTTGGAATTCAACAATCACTGCAATATATGGCTGGTGGATGTAGAGACAATTTAATGATATATGATGTTATAAATATAAAAAAACACGCATTCAATTCAGAAGACTGAGAGATTAAAACAAACATAATTATTGTTTATACTGCCCTGGTCCCCATTCACTTGCATTGGTTTTGTGTCCATACAATAGAAGTAAATGGGGGCCAGTGCTGTTCGGTTACCAACTTTCTTCAAAATATTATTTCTTCTTTTGTGTTCTGTGGAAGAAGGAATGAAAAGAGGCATTTTTGGGTGATCAAACAAGTCTCTTGTGTCTCAGATTTTCCTCCTGAGAAAAGACCCAGGAATCTCACAAACTGAGCTCAGATTTGTCAAGTCTGCAATGAAAACTCATGACTATTATTAAAGATTTCAATAGCAACTCAGACATTTCTCATCAAATATACCCAAATCCAGATTATTTTTAGGTACAATCAATACTTTTACAGCTTGATACTCTGAACGCTTTTTAACAATTGTCTCATTTGTTTCAGTTTTCTTCACTTCTGAGACATCTGAGACTACAGTTAGTTGTACTCCACAGAATTCTCCTGAGGTATAACAGTAAACCTCTGAGCAGTACAAAAGTGTTTCAAAATATTAGAAAGAAATTGCAGGTTTTGATGTCTTGACAAATCAGCACAGTGTGATAGATTGTTGAGATCTCTTTTAAAACTCTAAAGTGAAAAGCCTCCACTTGTGCTCCATTGTTGTTCAGAAAAAAAAACAATTTATGTTAAAGACATTTTTTCTTAGCTGTGGGATGTTTTTGACAAGTATGTCCTTGACAAGTTTTTCACCGATGTAGTGTTAAGATGTTCTAACAGCGGAGAAGCGAATAGATTTCATCGTGTTGGGTTTCTTACACGCATCAATAAATGACCGGGGAAACGTGCTAAACAATTTCCACAGTATAACACGGTGAACGGGAATAAGATCAGCATGCAAATGCTGTCAGAACACGAGAGGCTGCCACGCCAGAGAATAAGCTCAACTGGAACGTGACCGTCATAAAGACACCTACCCTGCGTTTCAACGATCTCTTTCACTGGCCGTTCAGCTTCTGCAAGCTTTCCATTCAACTAACTTTCTTTTTCTCTCGCTCTCTTTGTGCGGCCATCCCTGTCTGTTCTTTAATAGTAGATTTAGCATTTATTTGACACACAGAACTTTATGTGTGTTTCAGAGGCGATATTTAAGGCAACAAAGGCATGTTGTTTATTGCGCGCGCTGAGGGGATTTGGTTCCGAGGTTCACTTTCTTCCTAAAGCTGTCCTCAGAGCTCATATAATCCTTGCTTGTCTCGCACGTCAAAATATGGAACGATGAAAGAAGAGGGATACAACAGATATGTCGTCATTGTGTAAGCGCACACGAATGATGAGAGGAATATCAATCCGTAGAGATTTGACAATGTACTGTACTCTTTCTGATCCCACAATGCATTGTGTTTAACTGGAAATTCAAGGGAGAACATTAGCGTGAGCTGTTTCACCGCCTGTCAAATAAAAATGCTGGTGTTAAACCCTGTTCTTATTTCTTTGTGCTCGTAGATGCAGATTTATTTCTACAATTCTGACGACTTTGACAGTCTGAGCACCGCGATAAAGGAGAGACGCATCATTGCTGCCATGGCTGTCTTCTTTCAGGTGAAGAAATTCTTTGACTTCTTTTATGTTTACCAACCAAAAAGTAATACTTTGTAGATAATAGTACCTGTATATGACTGTTTCTTCTAGGGAACACAAAAGAAGATATTCTGAGAAGCATCTCAATGTTTTTTTTGTCTATACAGTGGAATTCAATGGGGTCCAATGTTGTTTGGTTTCCAACATTCTTTAAAATATCTTCTTTTGTGTTGAAGAAAGTCATACAGGTTTGAATGGAAATAAGGGTTAGTAAATGATAAAATAATTTTACTTTTTTATCCCTTTGAAGGTACCGTTTGTAACAGTTTTGCAGTAAAACACCACTAGGCCAGTGTTATATATTTTTTTCAGTTGAGTACTTAAAATATCTCAAATGTACTACTTAAATAGAAAAATCACTATTTTAAAAAGCATGGCAATGTCACATTTCCGCGTTCCCCTTTGTTACGCCTTTACTGACATCGAAACATGATTTACATGATTTCTTGTTCCCGTCTGATTCCCCATCTGATTGTTGCCATCAGCGATGGCCATCGGTGGAGTTGAAGACAACAGATCCCATTATTCCACGCTCCTTCACAGCGTCATCAAGCTACTCCATTGTTGTTGTTTTGAATGTGTGCCCACCAGCGGATCTTACAAAGAGTGGCTTCACAACGCTTTTTTGTCCAAAGTCATATCTAGTCAAGGTGTGACTTTGTAAAGGCAGTAGGCCTTATAACCTTTACGCAATACGATGGACATAGATACGAAAAAGGGACATGATGTAACCAAGGAGATCTATGATACCTGCTAAAAGCTGTGTTTTAGCGTTTCCATTTGTGTCAGAGACAGTCTAGCAAAGTTTGACCTCTTGAATGTGTCCACTGTATCTTCAATATTCCGCATACATTAAACAAATTCAACCCACAGAAAATAGGTTAGTTACACATCCAAAAGTAATCCCACCACTGGAAAGATACAATCTTTACAGTTTGTGTAATTTGCATGTTTTTTTTTATGAGTTAGTCTGGAAAAGAAGATCTGTGGTCTATTCCTTTATATACAGCCGTTGAAAAAAATGAAGAGACCATTCCAAATTTTAATTTCATCTGCATTTCTAGACGTATTGTGGTTACTACAGTCCAGTGTCTGTTGAATTTAAACAAAATCAAACCTCAGGAGTGACATCAAGTCATCCAACAGCAGTGTGAAAGACTGACAGCATGGCAGTCAAGTTTATCATATAAAAAATATTTGAACTCATACAGTATATATACTCTAAATGTATTTCTGCTGTATTGCTTAGAGAACATTGGCTTAGATTTGCTAAGGAGAAAATGAACTTGTTTTCTTGGCCGTATTTGAGGATCTGAACAAAAACATAGCATCGTTTCTGTTATATTTCCCTTTTTCTACCATATCATTTTCTGCAAATAAATGCAAATAGAAACATTTTTTTAGTTTAAAAAACAGGTTGAAATATTGTTATTAGTTCACAGAATGAAACAAAAAGGCCATTTTTCCATTTTAACAAATACATATAAATAGTAAATTCAGAAAAACTGTGGCTGTATATAGAGCACAAAAACTGTTCAGTATCAGGATCCATGAAAATATTATAAGCTTTTTGTTTCGCGACACCTCAGTTCGTTTTAGCCCACTTCACACCCTCATATACAATTTTTACAATGTGAAGTGACAGACCTATTCTTCACGGCCAAAGTGGAACGCAGGTGTGTCCTATGTTTATCCGCCTTCAGATGGTAAAAAAATAACCCCCGTTGGTGGACTTAAACATTTCCTCCCACGTATGACAGCGTTATGGCTTACCGCTATTAGCGAGTAGACGAATGGTGTCGGAGAGTTTGACATGTCCGTTCCTCGGGGTTTGGTATTGTTAATCGATGCGGAGCTGGTGCGTCGGAGGTCCCGTGGGCTCTTTCATTACCACTTCGTTCAGCTAAATGAATCTCCAGAGAACACAAATGTGTATATTTCATATCTGACCTGAATGAGATTTCCATCAGGCCAGATAAAAGGAGCTTATGTCAGCACGCTCTAGTTTTTAATGTTGCGTAAGCGGGAAACTTATGTTTGATAATAGCGGTTATCAAAGTGTGGCCCTTTTTTTCCTTCTTCACGAACCTGGAGAAATGGGATAATTGCTCATTTCATGCTGTGTTTGTCTGAATTTTCTAGGTGGGGAAGAAGAACAATATCGCAGCTGAGCCCATCATCGCAGGGCTCAAACGGGTAGTCCATCATGGTAAGTTTAATCGTATTTACAACTTAAAAGAATACAAGTTCTTTACTAGGTTCTTTAGATCAGCCATTTTGTTTACTTTCTCAGTAAAATGAAGTCCTTTTGGGTTCTTTCTAAAGACCTGTGATTTGTCTGTGATTCAGCGCCAAAAATAATCTCCTCAAAAAATCGCCCCAAATGAAGCCCAAACTAAACCAAGCAGTGGAATTGAAGTGTAGAGAACCACTGAAGTGAAACAGACTATATATGTTCAATTCCTGTTCTTTAATAATGTGCTTGTTAATTCAAATAAGTGGAGCAGAACTAACACGTTTTTTTTAATGTGTGTTAACTTTCTATTCTATCTAATTTGTAATATAGGCGTACTGAAAACAAACATGTTTAGCCTCATTGTACCCCTTTAGGTGACATCACTGGGTTTTTAAAAGTGTTCCTTCGCCTCTTTTACAGAGAAGGAAACCAATATCGGTTCGTTTGTATTGAAGGATTTATTGCCGTCGTCTTTGGGAAGCTATTACCGTTACACTGGCTCGCTCACAACGCCGCCCTGCAGTAAAGTAGTGGAGTGGATCCTCTTCAGTCGGCCGGTTTACCTGTCCTTCCACCAGGTTAGTACACACACACATGCTCATGCGTACGTTCACATTACATTTATATGATGATGTATAAATATCACCTCCAGCTGTGGGCACTATGCTTGAAATTGGCTCATGGTTATTGCACTTTGTCAGATTCATACTGTCTGCACGCATGTATACTATCACACTAGTGAATCATCTGTAGTGTGCAAATGTTCTGTGAAATGGCACAGTGCAGAAGATTGACTCATAACCATCTATATATTGCAAAATTATATTATATTATTGCATAACATGTTCATATTTAACACTAGAATTATAAAAAAACATATTGTGTGAGTTATGATATTGCTGTTGTCAGTGTTGGGTAAGTTACTCTGAAAAAGTAATTAATTACTAGTTACTAATTTCATATTCAATAGTGTAATTAGATTACTGGACAAATTACTCTCTCCAAAAAGTATTTAAGTACTTATTACTAATTACATTCTATATCCTATACCAACCTTGATTAGTTCAGTGATTCAAGGTTAGACACGAAACGACTCTTAATTCATTAAAATAAATAACATGAAGCTACATAATATACTCTATACTCAGTTATATTAACTGACTACAGTATTACAAATGTGAGAAAGTTACATTAATAGGTGAATTTTAAAGTTAGACTAAAGTTAGAATTTTTATGTAAATTCCACTCTTGTATACATTACACAGTTTTTAGTTAGAAATTGTGGGATTATAACAACTAGTCCTATTAAACAAATCAATTACATCCTGAATCACTGTAATTAAATTACAGATAAAATCAGAGTAATCCCTTACTTTACTTTTTTAACGATAAAAGTAATTAAATTACAGTAACTTATTACTTAGTAACTAGTTACACCCAACTCTGGCTGGTGTGAGTCACATTTCTGTTCCAATGTGTCTATCTGTATTATTATTATTATTTTCTCACTCATACTCCTGCTTTGTGTTTCTCTGTCTGTCTGTCTCTTTCACTCTTTCTGTCTGTCTGTCTCTTTCACTCTTTCTTTCTGTTTCACTCTTTCTTTTTCACTCCTGGTACATTTTTCTCGTTTTGTTTGTCTGTCTGTCTGTCTCACTCTTTTTCCCTCTTCCTGTCTGTTTCTCTGCACTTCTCCCTCTTTCTGTTTGTTTCTCTGTACGTCTCACTTTTCTCACTCTTCTTGTCCAATTCTCTGTACGTCTCACTCTTTTTCACTTTTGCTGTCTGTTACTCTGTATGTCTCCCTCTTCCTATCTGTTTCTCTATCTGTCTCACTCTTTCTCACTGTCTTCTCTGTCTGTCTCTCTCTTTCTCCCTCTCTAATCTGTCTGTCCCGCTCTGTCTCACTCATCCTGTCTGTTTCTCCATCTGTCTTTCTTTTTCTCCCTCTTCCTGACTGTTTCTCTGTCGATATGTCTCTCTCTTTCTCACTCTTGCTGTCTGTTTTTCCATCTGTGTCTGTTTCTTTGTCTGTTTCGCTCTTATTTGCTGTCTGTTTCTCCGTCTCTCTCTGTCTGTCTCTTTCACTCTGCTGTCTCTCACTTTCTCGCCCTTCTCGTCTGTCTCACATTTTAACAATCTTCCTGTCTGTTTCTAAGTCGGCCTCTATCTTTTCTTTCACTCTGCTGTCTCTCACTTTCTCGCCCTTCCTGTCTGTCTCACATTTAACAATCTTCCTGTCTGATTCGCTGTCTGTCTCAGTCTTTCTAACAGTCTGTGTCTTTAACTCACTCTTTGTCTGTGTTCTCCATGTCTCCGCTGGTGAAGTTGGAGGCGTTCTACTCGATCTTCACCACAGAGCAGCAGGATCATGTGAAGTCTGTGGATTATCTGAGGAATAACCATCGGCCCATTCAAGATCTGGACAGCCGGCAGATCTTTAAATCAGAGAACATGGCCAGTGCTGCAGACACAGAAACCTCCAGAGGTTAGACATGTTGAAAACTAACTGTATCAAAACCGCAGAATTATTTAACATTAAAATATATTTATTAAAAAATTCCCTTGGTCTTCTGATACAGAATTTGAATGTGCTATAAAAATACTGTACTGTGATTTTTTTAATGTACTTCTCTCTCAAAAAGGTATTGAACCTATTTTTCAAGACTTGTAGTTTCATCATAAGGACGTATACATAACATATATATTTACACATTCACGAAACATTTTGTAGCACATTAACAGCATTAAAGGCTTGAGAACAACTCACCTGAGACTGACATTAACACAAGTTGTTCACTAGTTCATAGCTTTCCGAAGAAAGCGAACATTTGTTTAACCCTTTGATTTTTTTCTACCAGTGAGGGTCTTTATGAATGTAATATTGGTACATTTACCACTGGGACTGTGGTAATTTCTCTTAGGTAAAATTACAGTTCAGTTTTTCTTCCTATATGTCTTGTTTGTAGCTTTTCTCATTCATCTTGTGCATAAAGTGCAAAGCTAGTAGTTCGGTATATCCATTGCTCCTGAGACAGAAGTGAATAAACAGGATTTATTAATGCAGTGACTGCGCTCTCTGAGCTGAGCTCCGTAACTGGGGGAATGTGTACGCTGTGTGTTAATGATAGCGTTGTTTTCCTCTCCTACTGAGGGAATTGATTGCTATTGGTTGTGATGAAGTCGGGAGTGATGCAACACAGCCGAAAGGCGGAATAATCATCATTAATATTTCCTCTAAAAATAAACTAGCAGAAATGAACAAAAGCAATTCTACCGTTTTCAAAGCAACTAAAATGAGTTTTGAAAAACCTTTTGCAATAATACTTCACCAGGCAGTTTATTTATTCGGTTTCTGTTTTTATTGTCTCTGTGAAATTGTTTCTTCTGTCCTTATATGGCACTTTCTATTAATCGGTTACACTTTAGTGCACCTTTATTTCTTTCAAAACCATTAGAGGCCAATATATGGTAGTTTTTAAGGATTGAACATGTTAAATGAACTGTTATCTAACACAAAATACTTATCAAGAGTAGCTAGTTTGGTATGCTGTCTTGCATTAGAGGTCTTGAACCCCTAGACCGTATCCAACAAATACAATTTTACCAATCTGTTCAATAAATATTTGCATAGAGAAAACTGTTTTTCTTGTCTATCTAGCACCATATCTGTAAGAAACTTGACGTACTTATTTTTATGTTGGTGGAATTCAAGTTAAATCAAAATTTTAAAATCGCATCAGAAACCTCAACATTTTTGATTTACTATTCATTTCCAAAACTGTCAAAACAAACATTTTGTCTCAAGCATACTACTGAAATTGAACGCACATTTAAGTCATAGAATTTTGGCATTTGCAACTCTGTTAGCCGTTCGGTTGTATTTGTTATTTATTTATTTAGTTGTATTTATTAATTAATGTTGCTCAAGAAATAACACAAACCCGGCTCTGAGTGGTACTTATTTCCAAACAATCTCATAATATTATTTTTGTTTCAGGGACCTTTTTGTGACACTCATATCTATCAAGCCACATGGCGCTGTGGCGGTTTACCCAGCGCTCGCAACATAACTTGTTGTCTACATAACCCAAAGGTCCATCGCGAGAATGGAATCAATTTGGATCATCAGTGTCTGTGTTATCTCTGCCGGACAGTAATGGCGTCAGTCATTAGCATGCTGATGATTGAACTAATGAAAATAATGGTCTCTCGCTGAGTCACTCGTGCTAACAGAGCTCTTGAGGGCGACTTTCACAGCAGATGCCCTTTTGTCTAATCACCCCCTCGTCCTCGTTTCACTCCACGATCTGACTCTCTCGCACAGATATGTTTATCACAGGCTTGTTGACAGGTTGCTCATGCTAATACACGCATTAAGAGCAGAGGCTTTCAGCATAATGACCTTATCAAGCAGCACTTATACGCGGTCCGCCCAGCTTGATGAAACACGTTCCACCAAACGATTTGTGCGATAAGTGACGTCAATCGTGCAATTGCATCTGTTCGTCTTTTTGAAGGGTTCGAAGACATCATTGAGAACAACATTTTCAGTATTAAGGGGGGTTAGAAAGATATGACTTCTGTGCAAAAACGTGAAGTCTGAGCTGTGGTGCTGACGTTGGAGCTTTGACCACTGACTTGGTGCTCACACAGGCACTCTAATTTCATGTTTGGCTTGCTGTACAGTGCACATTTACAAAAATGTGTATTAAAAATGCGAAAATGTATATCTTTTACTTCTATACCGCCATTTCGGAACATTCAATTTCAGGTTACTGTACATACTATTTCTTACATGGGTTTTGGTAAGAAAACTGACATTTTCTACAGAATCGTTAATTATTAATATTGTTTGTAACTTTTGTTACGATTCAAATTATAAATCAAAATATTGGGAATCATGTGAATCAGAGGTACAGATTTTTGTACTCGCTTAATAGCTGATTTTGTTTATTGTTCCGTAATAGCACACGTTCATCTTTGAGACGTCTATTTCACATCTGCACATTATATTTTTTTGAGTGTTTACTCATCTGCAATACGTCTCTGAGACGTTTCCTGTAAGATGTCATATTGACTTTATAAATCTCCTTTTTAAGATTTTCATATCTTTAGCAGACTGTGCTATCTGGGTAACTAAAAATGGTTATTCTGCAACCCAGACAACACATGATAAACTGTTAAGTACAACCAAAATTAATTGTGTCTGCTGATAAAAGCATCCGCAAACTGTATAAAATCTAAATGAATGCTAAACTATAATTTTAATGTCACACAAAACGGCAGCAATAATGAGTTCATCATAAATACGCATTTGAAAACAATAGCATTGAAACACCATTGTTTGTTACACATGATATCCCTCTCAGTGTTTGCTCTGATGGTTTAGTTCAAGAGTCAGGTCAAGTCCACCTGTTAAGCGAGCACCATCAGTTTGATGCCTCTCCGAGCTCAAAGCGCACATCACGTCCTCGGTATTACACACGCACACATCATACTTCCAACTGGGTCCAGAGCAATACACACGGCTGCAAACGTGTATGCCTGCGCTCGCTGGGAGGATGTTTGAAAGCCTGAAGGCAGATTGAGATGAGCTCATGTATTATTTTCCACTTTGAAGCAGTTTCTAGTGAGAACGCTTTGGTGAGTCAGACAGCAATAAAAGATTTAGCTTCACCTCCGGGCCTGAGACAGGGACCTCGTGCGTCAGAGATCTGGCTCTTCTCCCATCGCCGTAGAGGCCCAATTCGGCCTGTTAATCTCACATCACGCATCCCTTATCAAATGAGCGCATCTTTACCATCTTATCTAAAATGCAAAATGTATTATTAATTATTGTTTGTTTTCCCTCGTTTCATCCAGTCTGCAGCAGCATCCCTGACAACATAACCGTCCATCCGCTGAACCGAACGGCTCTTGTGTTGACCTGGGACAGACCGTCAACTGTCTACCACCCGCCTATACTGGGATTCCTGGTCTCCTACAGCTGGGTGAAGGATGATATTTCTTTGGAGAAAACTTTCACGCAGAGCAGCGAACACACCACGGTGAGCTTCCCGGCGACTAAACAGGCCGATCGCTTTACAAGAGCACATTTCAAGCATCGAGCACCAGTAACCGCTGTTAGTTTTAGCTTTCATTTTATCCCTTGAGATTGAAAAAAGGTAAACTGGTTAAATTAATCTGTAACTGGGATGAGGTCATACATATTTGATAAATGGTCTTGTCATCGTCTCACCCCTCGCTTTCTCTGATTGGTCCAGATTGATGTGCAAAAGAAGGAACTATTAGTTTAAAATTGCATACGTGACAGCCAGAAGTCATGTCCAAATTATTGGTCTGGAAACAACAGTGACAATGAATTTAAAACATATTTGACTTTGTGTCATTCAAAAAAGTTAACTCTTTCACCGCCATTGACGAGTTATCTCGTCATTTAAAAAAACGGTTCCCCGCAAAAGACGAGTTATTACGGCAATCAGTGTTTGTACTTATCAGGTGGCCCTATTACACACCTTTGGGAAAAAGTACAGAATCCCAGAACCTAGAATGTATATGTTTTAGCGGTTTTTAATGATTATTCAGAGTGTAATCTGGGCGGAATCTTTGACAAAAAACGTTAATTATCTCAGCTGTTTAATCAAAGTGATGCATTTTTGAAGAAACCTACCCACATCTACGGAGTGATAAAAAACGAACAAAGGAAGATAGAAGAATACGGTTTCTTTTGTTTAAAAGCTGAGACTCTGTTCTTTCATTTGACATATTGTTCGTCCATATATTCTTTACAGAAAATTTACTGAATTTACCTACGCTGGCGTAGGCTGGCGGGGAATGAGTTAATAATTATTATGATATAAAGTATCATTCTATAATAAAATATTGCAAATACAGTTTAATAGCCAGCAAGAAGTGTCCCTGCCTATATTTAAAAAATAATGCTGTCAGAACTCGCCTGCAATGAAAGACAAAAGCGTCCCTCTTGGACGATCTTTTGGTACCCTCCGTTTTCTCACAAGTC
Organism: Triplophysa dalaica; assembly: GCF_015846415.1. Taxonomy (NCBI): domain Eukaryota; kingdom Metazoa; phylum Chordata; class Actinopteri; order Cypriniformes; family Nemacheilidae; genus Triplophysa; species Triplophysa dalaica. The sequence goes on along the minus strand of NC_079547.1, from coordinate 21,513,085 downwards.
TGATGGATCGATGGCTTTCATCGGACTTGATGGATTTAGACAGCATTTGCTCTTTTTTTCTCGCCGCTCTAATGAATGACTTATGCCCATTCCTGTCAGTCACCTTATCGGGGCAGCTTTATACACTCCGTATCCATGACAACAAGAGAGTGTCCAACGAACTTGTCCTGATGAGTCCTGTCAGTCTTTTTTAAGCTCGGTCAAATTAGATTTGGATTCAGTTGAGAGATATAACTGCCACAGTTAAAGTCCAATTACTTTCTTTCAGTCTGCATACCGTCATCACTCTCTCATCTTTTCGGCACTACATTTACATTTTTATTTCAATTTCGAGCTAAGTCACAGGTTGTGCTAGAGACTCAGGACCAGCTTTGGGTATATGAAATTTAAATGAGACCGTCTATCTGTTTCTGGCACATTGAGGATTGCAGAATGATGAAACGGGTTATTTCATACAAATAATAATGACAGATGTCAAATTTGCTTTGACGTGTCAGGTTTGGAAAATCAGATTTACATCTGTTCCTTGTTGTGTAAGGAGGTTTTTGGGTGTTTGCTGTTACCTAAGAAGAACTTTTATTGTGTGAGATTTGCGAGCAATATCTTATTTCTGTCATTTAAAAGCGCAGTTTTTGATTTACAGCGGCCACTAGCGTTGTATATAGATTTGCAACGAAACGCTCAGTCCAAACACCACATAGTACACAAAGATATCGTCCTCATGTTGACACAGGGAAGAGATCATGCGAGCATTAAAAAGACTGTAGAAATGCGATGTCTTAATTATTACATAAAATAGAAGGTCTGTGGATTTTTAGGTATAAAAAGAAAGATAAAAGTCAGGCAGGAGCTAGGACCTGCGTTAATATCTTTCCAGCAGAGTTTTTCCAGCAGAGACGCAGTAGGACCCGCGGTACTAAGGCTTTTAGCAGAGATACTCATAGATGTCTATGGAGATACTTTCCAGCAGAGAATCGTTGGAGAGAAAGATGGTCTTAAAATCACCCCTGAGGAGGTTGCTTTGATTCGAATAAGTATGTACGGAACATTAGTTTTTCTGTTTGTTAGAACCGAGATATGTTGTTGTTCTAGTATTAGCTGTGTGACAGAACAATTTTGAGCGTCATTGTTTATCTGGAACCGCTTTAATATTGTACTCATCCAGATACTGGAGAGAGAGAGAGCGTTTTACTCTCTTACTCAATGATGAAAAACTTACATTTAATCCACGGCTTACATGCGTTACGAACTGTAGAGTGCGATCCATTTCCCCGTTTTAAATATAAACAGCTTATCGTAAGGTATTAGAAACATAACGGTTCATTATATAAGGTCTTGATACACCTTTGAAGAAATAATATTGTTGCATTTCTGTCAATAGATCCTCCTAAAAACCCTGTAATGTTCCTTAAATGACCTTGTCAGAGTTTGACTTGCAGTCCATGTCAATTAGCTTTGATGCCAACTTTTCCCCAGTTTATAAGTCACACTTTTTTATGAATAAAAACTGTGAATTTCTTTTCCTGCAGAACTAACTTAACATATTGAGGACACCATTTGTTTGCAGGGGCATATGCCATTTCTTATAAAATTGTCTCTAAAATTATCATTTATATCCTGTAAGCCATCTGCCACCAACTACCAATACTAAGTAGTGAATCATACTTTTGCTGGGCTCTGATGTAGAAAGGCTGCTGGCTATTTAAAAAAAGAAGAACATGACCTTCTAGATGCACCAACGCATACTGTACATCAACACACACAAAAATTTGGAGTACCCAAGTATTAAAAAACTGTCAAAAGTCCAGTAAAACTTTACAGAACACTCACACACACACAAATACTGCAAAATTTACAATATACTGCTTGAATAATTTGTGATGGTATAAAAATGCAGTAATCAACTTAAAAGCTTTAAAGTTTTGTATGATAAAATGTATAACATGACCAAAATACATTGCACCTTTTTTCAAATAAAAAATAAAAATTTGTAATTTAGTTTAAAATCATATCAAATAAAAAGTTAAATTATATAAATGTATGTCTTCATTTATTACGTTATTGAACACACAGACAATAATGGAAATTGTCTATTTGATATCATTGCATCATTGTAGATTGTATGGCACATTTTTGCAATGGCAGTAGATCAGTACTGAATCAGTCCCAAAATATTGATACATCCACAGCATTCATGTGCATATGCCAGCATTGTGTCCGACGCATGTATCTGTTATTGAAATGTGTGATGCGTTTTGTATGTCTCCTACAGAGGGCAGTTATCCCACTGGTGTCTCCAGATGTCCTGTATCTGTTCAGAGTTCAAGCCGTATGTCACAGAGAAAAGCGCAGTGACTTTAGCCAAACACTTTTATTCAAAGGTTTGTCCAATAACCTGGATTTTGTGTGTCCCCTGCTGTAAAATCTAGAAATGTCTTTTAATGTAATTTAGATCTATTGAACTGCTGCTTAATATTGATACATATTATGTTTTTTTATTCAAGCAAACACCACTAGGATCTTTGAGGGGACGAGGATTGTAAAAGCTGGAATGGTGAGTGACACTGGACTAGCTAAACTATGAACCTTGTAACGGCAAGTTCATGGACGCACTAATACGTGTTATATGGGCGATAATATATCGTTTGCGATAAAACGTTACCAGTAGAAATTCCACACACGATAGGAATACGTCTTCCCGCGAAATATACGATAAATTCTTGTTGATGACGTATTTCTATGTGAGACCCATTCACAGCTCATATTAGAAGTGATAACGGGTATACCGACGAGTTTAGGTTGTCACTGTAGATGCATCCGAGTTAATATTTAGTTTCACTTTCGCTTTATTTAATTAGTTTGGAAAGTATTCGTTAATAGTCATAATAACTTACTCCACAACATTTAGTTTGGCTACAAGTATTTATTTAAATATTCGTTAGATGTTATGTGCGCGTGCGCAAATTGTTTAATAGGATTTCATATACAGAATGAATGGATCGTCCCGTCCGTGCGCAGCTCACGCCCATATGTGACCCTGGATCACAAAACCAGTCTTAAGTAGCAGGGGAACGTTTTTAGTAAAAGACAAAAATCCATTGTATGGGTCAAAATTCTATGCCAAAAATCATTAGGATATAGAGTAAAGATAATGTTCCATGAAGATATTTAGCAAATTTCCTACCTTAAATATATAAAAAGTTTTGGCCTGTAGCCAATGGCCTGCCACAGTGCCCCTGATTAACAACTTTAAAGGCAATTTTCTCAATATTTGATTTTTTACACTCTCAGATTCCTGAGGTTTAAACGGGTATCTGAGCTAGAAATTGTCCTATTCAAACAACTCATACATCAACAGAAATCTTATTTATTCAGCTTTCAAAGTATGTACAAACCTCAATTTAACAAAGAGACCCATAACACCGGTTTTGTTGTCCAGGGTCATGTGCTTTCATAGCGACACAGCATTCACAGCACTGTTGCCTTTTTACAGTACGAAATGCGTATTTGTATTACGTTATTTTAAAGACGTTTATGAGCGTATAAAAAAACAGATTATTTAAATAGATTTTTTTTATCCGCATTTTTCTGTTCTTTTTCTGTCATAAACCGATTCAGTATATGTTGCTGTGAGAAGAGATGGTTCACACAGTTCAAGAGAGAGTGATTGACAGTGTGAAGCGATCGTTTGCACCCAACAATTGGCTATGTACAGTTTAGGTATGACATGATGTGTTTTTTGAGCTTTAGTTAATTTACATTTTCTTTATTAGAACCTTTTAAAGTCGAATGTCACTTTTATGTTTACAAAAATACTGTAGGTAAATTTAAGGAGCTGTTTGATTTGGGGTAAGTTTAACTTTTTGAATATTATTTGTTTTTCTGAGGGTCTAGACTACATTCAGCTACTATCACTTGACTTAAAACAGCGGTGGATGGTGTTATAGATATATCGCCATTTTTATCGTTATCGCAACAAATACCAGGATTTATCGTGATGGAGTTTTAGGGCCATATCGCCCATCCCTAAAAATATTTGAATCTTGAATCCACTGCAAGGTGCTTTGGATAAAAGCAGTTATACCAAATGTACATCTAAATGTATTCTGTCCTGTTCTAGCCCACAGTTTCCCCTGCATCCTCCGCCGACATGGCCCCTATAAGTTCAGGCTCGTCCACCTGGACCTCCGCCGGGCTCCCCTTTTCTTTCGTTTCCATGGCAACAGGAATGGGGCCTCCATCCAGCGGTGGGCAGGCCACCGTAGCTTCTGTGGTGACCAGCACTCTATTAGCAGGACTGGGCTTCAGTGGCAGCATCATTTCCTCACTCCCGGGATCCCTTTGGCCCACCCACTCCACAAACTCAGGCCCCACGCCCACCCAACACCCGCCCACTACCTCCTCCGAGCCGGTCCCGCCCGATAACAGCATCCGCCCTTCTGAAGACACGACAGAGGCGAACAATCATGAAGAAGAAGAGAATGAAAAAGAAGAGGACAAGGACGAGGAAGAGGAGAAAGAGGAACAAGGCGAAGAGAAGAAAAAAAAGGAAAAAGACGTAAAGGGTGAAAAGCAGGAGACTATATTATCTCAAAAAACAACAACTCCTGTGCCGACGTCAAAATACAGGGGGAGGGGTCGAGAGAGGGCTGATTTTAACAATGAGAACTCCACATTGGCCCCTGAAACAGAAGAGAAGGTATCTGCGGCCACAGAGAGACCCTCAGGGGAGGATTCATCCAAACCGACATGGCTTGAAGACAACGACACGGCAGACATGCAACTTCCTGCTGGATCGACCGAGACCACTAAACTAACCAATGTGGAAAAAGCTCACTGGCCGTACTACATTCAGACCGGTAGGTGAGCTACAATTGACCTCCGCAGTCTAATGGGGTCGCTGTCTTAAACCTCAAGCAAACAAAAGAGCTAATTTCCTGTGAGGGAAAATGAGTAATAGCAGCAAGACAGGGACAGAGATACTTTAGAATAGAAAAAGATGAAGTGACACAAGGCATTTTAAAATATATGTAAAATAAAATATGCACTGTCAAAAGGTTAGACACATTTATATCGTAAAGTGTCGAGTGATGAAATAAGATAAATGGAATGTTATGCAAGTTCTAGGACTTCAGGCAACTTTATGTGGTACATCGAGGAGGAACAGTTCACCCAATAATGAAAACTCTGTCTTCATTTACTCAACCTCACGTGGTTTCAAATCTGTATGAATTTCTTTGTTCAAATAGGAAAGATATTTGGAAAAATGCTTGTAAACAAATGGTTCTTGGCCACCATTGACTACCATAATAGGAAAAATGTATTTGTTCTGTTTAACACAAAAGAAGATATTTTGAAGAATGTTACATACTTAATTTACTAATCTATAATTTGATTAAAGTCAAATGATATCAAACTCACATTACTCTGCAAAATTGTACCAGCAGCTCAGATAAATAATTATTGTACCAACAGCTCATAGAAATAATTATTGTAAGTTTACTTAAAAAGTAAGGTTTGTAAAAAACGTTAGACCCAGGTACATTTATAGTTCTGTACATAACTAAACAACATAAGCGTTTAGATCAAATTTTTTTTTTGTATAACATATAAATCAAAAGTGTGTCTACACTTCTATATGTAGCAATAAAATAGCCAGAAGCAAAATGTCTCGTACGAATACTACAAAATCAATAACGTTTAAGTGTGGATAAAGTTTAAGTTCAATATATAAAATTTAAAGGGATAGTTGAAAATTCGATCTTGAGATCTAGTTGTTTCAAACCTGTATTAATTTATTTTTTAGAACACAGAGAAAGTTAATTGGAAGGATTTTGGAAACTTGTATTTTTGGTTCATCATTGACTATAGTAGGAAACCTTTAAATGGTAGTCAAAGGTTCCCCAGATTGTTTTGCTTTCCTAAATTGCTTTTTTGTGTGTTAAATAGATCAAAAAATATGGTATATTTATATATGGACTTATTATGGTAGTCAACGATTCTCCAGAAATGTCAGTTGCTAAAATTCATACAAATATATTTATTTTGTGTTTGACAGAACAAAGAAATTTAAACAGGTTTGAAACAGTTTAAGGTTGAGTAAATGATGACAGAATTTTCATTTTTGGGTGAACTGTTCCTTTAATTTAAGTTGTTTGGAGAATGTGGGAAACCAAATTGACTAGTGCCCCAGAACTGTTTGGTTACAAAATAACTTTTTTTGTGTGTTCAAGTTTAAAACCACATGAGGCTGAGCAATTGATGACTTTTTTATATTTGGGTGAACTGTCCCTTTAGGTGTTGATAATAATAATAATAATGAATTGTCCAAAAAGAACATAAGATACTGCATTACTTTTATTTTTTATATATAAACAGTGCACTGCAAATGCAGAAAAATGTGAATGAGAATACATGTACTATTGGTAGTGATAACACCGTTTTGACCCAATTGGGACCCTCTATACAATAAGAGTTTATGTTGTGTGATTTCCTGGATTTCCTATAATCCAATAATTTGTTACCTTACTCTTCTCTCCAATGCCCATCCTACAGAGAGGAACAGCATATCCACTGTCACCCGAGACCCTGTGTCCCTATCCAGCAGAATGGAGTGGATCATCCCTCTGATGGTGGTCTCGGCCCTGACTCTCATATGTCTGATCATGATGTTGGCTGTCCTGGTCTACTGGAGGTAAGGCACTGTTGAAAAAAACACAGTTTACAAAACCAGCACAAGTATTCATGCGACAAACATGTCGACAGTCACGCTTTCTATTGGACAAAGGCCCCCTATAGACTTCCATTGTCATTTGGTATAGCTGTATTTTCAACCACCGAGATCATCATTGCCATAGCTACCCACCACAAGGCAACAAAAATAGAAGCCAACCCACCAACAAAATGTCTTGTTGTGTTTGCTGCGAGTTTGTAAATGGTATAAAGGCCCTCTGACCCCTGTATTCACACCTCATCTAGCTCTTTCCACACATCTAATATCTCTCTCTCTCACTGGCCTTTATCATCCTCGCTCGGCTCTCTGGAGAACACAAGCCCATCTGCCCACCCGCTCACAGACCTGTCTCAACCCTGCGGTAACCGATCAAAATCTTCCTGGCAAATACCACCGTCCTCCTGTTCTGTCTTGTGTTTGTTTGTGAGCTAAGAGGTTGCGTGCCCCCCGGGAACCGTGAGTTTCGAGCGGAGGGACCCAGCTGCGCTCCAATCTGTGAAACTGTCTGGTCGAAGCATATCATTAAAATTTGAACGCAAAGCGTTGAACAGTACATTGCATTTTAAAAGATAATCATAACTTTATTTTTGTTTATTGATAGCAAAAGAGTGGTTCAGTTACATTATGCATTTGCAGATTTTTTTCCTAAATTACTTAGTGCTTTTATGAGTGCATTACATATAAAATCTGAAAGTTTTAATTTTCTTGGAATTTGAGCTTGTACGAGTGTTTACTGCAAAGCATGCTATTATTTGCTGAAGTGGAGTTATGATGTTGCCAAGGCGATAGGCTAATGAGAGGTTTATGAAGGCAGGGTTCCATCTGGATCGCTCAGAGCCTGTTCAAACTCACAGATGCCCATTACAGAGCAAAGATGCAGCACTCGTATCCACGTTTCTGCATGTGCGCATCGCTTAGCAGTTAAAACCATTTCAGACTCACGCAGATAGAAGCACAGATGGGGAACGATAAGAGGTTATTTTTATCTTATCTTGCTTTGCTTGAGGACCGGACGGCAGGGTGCAGAACTTCATCGAAAGACCCTTAAACGCCATTAGTCTTGTGTCTCCAAACACATGCCAGAAGATCCCCAATCGTAAAAAGGTCAATCAAGCAGGGTGCCACCCCCACCCCATTTCCCCAGCATCCCCCGCCCTCAGTTAATGTCTCATTGGGGCTCAACCTGCATTTCCCTCTTTGTATCTCACCTCCCAAGAATGAATAGCATCTGCTCATTGCTTTGCATTAAGTACAGGTAGGGGTTTGCTTTAACAATATTTACATAAATGTGAGTGTTTATTAGGGTTAGAGGAGGGCAATATTTTGTCTTTGAATACTTTTGTATATGGAAAAAATAAATTTAAGCAATGTAGTGCGGAGAGGCTACAGATTGAAGGGACATTTGAAGTACAGTAGTTGGGTTGGTTGTTCATCAATATTTTATGGAACCCAGAAAGAGAACCGTAAATGTGTTCATATTGGCTAATGCATTAAACAGCAATCTTTAAGTGCACATTTGTTTGTGCATTTTAAAGTATTTGATTTAGCGATAATAAAGTGTAACAGTCACATTATTTTTGCATTGGTTGCATTAAACAGCTGTGTTCAGTTGGTAGTGACAGACCATTGTATTGCAACAACATGCTTAGTTTTGTGTTATATTAAAATGTAAAATAATTACTTTATAATTAAATTCAGTTATGCAAAAAATATTAAATAAATGTAGTTGTAATGAAATATGAGATAGATGTTTTGTACATGCCTTCACAGTTAAACAGAAAAATCTATTTTAATTGATTAAAAAGAAACTAACTAAGAATTTTTTTAATACGTTTTAGTGAATATTCTGAAAACTTGGCATAATACGTACAATATTATAAATATTATGTAATATCTACATAAATTATTAAGACTGCTCAATGATGTTATATTAATTTAAGTGTCAAATTTCAAATACATTGGTTATGGGGATGGTCATCTCTGTTTGTAGTCTATAAAAATAATTTTCCTCTTGTGTGTTTTCCTTGTAAAGCTTCTTTGAAACCATGCGACACTGCGCTATATCAATAAACCTGAATTGAAATAGTGTTATATTATAGATACATGTCAATTTTAATAATAAAAATCCTCCCCCACTTGAACTCACCCTAAAATGATACAAAATCCATTGTCGATTCAGACACTTTGCCACATGCTTTAATACTTGTACTCTAAGAGATGACTTAAGTCAGATTGAATTGAACAGAAAACAGAGCAAAGTCCCGCTCTACAGCCTTATACAAACAGGAGCAGACTGCTTGACTTTCAAAGTGGTTTGTAAATTGGACTGGCGGTGTTCTGAGAATACACAGTAGCAACATTTTAGCATCCAGGAGGCTTCCACAGAAATAGACAGGAGCTCCCTAAAAGCATCCTGTTTACCTGAAGCGTGCGTCGTGTACCAACCAAAAGGCTGTCGGTGCAATTTTGAGCTTTTCCATAGTCTCTGTATCCACTTTTCTTGATTTCTGGAGCATTCTACTAACCTAAATCCTTTTTGTTTACAGGAGATTTTTCCAGTCTGCACATTTCTACATCGAAGACAGGAGCTCCCCGAGAGTGCTTCGCAATGATAGTATACCCATCCTTTCTCCGGCAGGTCAGTCAAAACTGCCCATCACCGTGATGCAAGGCTTTTGTCGATGGTTGTCAGGGCACTACTTTGCGGTTTCTAAGGTGTTTTGAGTGGTTTTACTCTGTTGGTAATCGTTTGGATGTTCTGGGCGGTTACTTGCTGACCAAAGTTCAAAGGTCTGGCACGGTTACATGTGTTTTTAGGGACTCGAACCCTTGACCTTACCATTGATACACTATAAATTGCTAAACTAGCAAGCTAATTTAAATTCAACGTGGGTATGTTCCCCGTCTCAACTTAAATTCCTTTTTTGGGGGTGTCGAGTGGATACATTCGTAACATTTTTAGAGTGTCATTGTGTTTTTTTGTGTTATTGTTCCTCAGTCGGACTGATTGCTCGATTTAGGCAGTGCATGATTTTGTATAGCCTAATTGCTCAGTTTTTGTCAGCATTGTCCGCTTTCTTTCGTTTCCTTCTCTCTCTCTATGCATATGCCTCTCCCACTCATTCTTCCGCGGGCCAGCTCTTGACTGACAGGTCTATATAGCTGTACGCCCAAGAAAGTAAAACCAGCCGTTAATGTTTACGAGAACCCAATCCGAGCTGATAGTTTAATGTCCCCGCCATAATGGAGAACTCATCAACAATCCCTGTTAAACTGGGAAAGTAGTCTTCGCGTGCATGTCCCGGGTTTAATAAGACTAAATCTTTGCGGTTAATGATGTAGACGTTTAACACAGAGCGGGGGTTGGATTGATGTGTTTGATCATCCATCGCCATGTCAAAGTGCTAAATGCCCCAGAGGATTCTGGTCTTTTTCAAATGTGGTCCCAGCTGTGTGGTTCTCTGGGCAGTAATGAACCATTTCTTTATATGGCCATTTTGCGTGACCATAAACCATCACTGCAGCTTTTTTAGCGATATATAACTGATTAGCTTTAGATGACACAGATGTGCCCCAATATCATCCATCACTCAGAAGGTCAGAGCACAAAAATGAAGTCATGTGGATTGTGGTGCAGGCTGTATTGCCTCTAGAACAGATGGAATACAACAGAAAGTTTTATTTTCTGGGCTTCTTAACTGAATGTTCTCACATGTCAATTCAGAAAATACAAGATGAATCATTGGAAGAATGTATGAATGAAGAAACATACTATATCGTCGCTGTCCTTCCAAAATCTCTACATTCTAAAATACTTTTTATTGGTTAGACACTTGCAAAACCCAATGACAAACATAAACGTTGACTGAGAATAATAATGATATATGGCAAAACCAATCACGAAATAGGGAGATACAAGGGCCAGATTTCTCCTCATTTCTTCTGTTATTTTGTATTTCGGTTATTTATTGCTTTTCTGTTCCTTTTATAATGTTTTTGTTGCACACAAATATTGCATCCAGTATTTGTGCCTATTCATGAGATTAAATTAAAAGGGATATTTTCTTTTTCGTTGCATTTTATATTCCCTAATGCGTTACTTTACCAAAAAATTGCTGCTCATTTACTCATCCACAGTCCCCCAGTACATCCAAGATGTGGGTGCCATTGTTTTTTCAAGAAGTTATTTATGAAAGTATTTGGTTGAATTAATGACCATTATATCAAGAAAAGTCAAAAACGCTTATACACCCAATCCCTGCCCTGTGTGACGTTAAATTAGCTAATTAGCTATTAAGTTCACGATGTGAACCCTTCCTGCAGTTAGCCTACTTTTAAGGGTACAAGACCTATCGCGTGTAAACCTATTGTCTGTGGCTGTGGATTTACATTTATTTGTTCGTTTGGCAGACGCTTATATGATATATTGTGCAGCCCTAATAAAAAAAAATATGTATATAATTAAAGTGATAGGTCAAACAAAAATACAAATTATGTCATCTTTTACTCACCCTTTTGTCATTTCAAACCTATATGACTTTCTTGGTTTCGCAGAACACAAAACTGGACCCCATTCGCTTACAATGGTTTTGTGTGCATACTATAAAAATGAATGAGGTCCAGTGCTGTTCGGTTACCAACCTTCTTCAAAATATCTTCTTTTGTGTTATGCAGTAGAAAGAAAGTCATGCGGGTTTGAAATGACCAGAGGTTGAGTAAATGAAGACAGAATTTTTTGGGTGAACTGTCACTTTAATTATATTTATATTTATAAAATAACAATTGGTAATAATGTTAATAATTGTTATTATTAACAGTATTAATAACTATTTGTATACACTAAATTTAAAGGTATTATAATTTTATATAATTTCTTAAGTATGCTTTTTATCCTATTTGCACTATATGTATTAAACCGCTTGGATTTAATAAACAGATTAAGGACTCAGGTGTGTGGTTTATGCATTTCAGATGACGTGGAGGCCCTTCCAGTCAGGCAGTTCCTCAAACACATCATGGAGCTGCATGCCAACAGCCAACATGGCTTTTCTCAGGAGTTTGATGTGAGTATGGTCTTTGTAGTAGGAGTGTGTGTGCTCCCTGTACATATTCCGGTGTTCCCAGTAGCACAGAGGCACAGATGGCTATGGGAAAAGGACTAATTAAAGAGGAGAGCCTCATTAAAATGACTCCTCTAGATGGAGGAATCTGTACAGGAATGCAGGATAGCTTGAGCCCGGTTCATGCCCATAGCAAACATTTACATGATCAGAATCCAATATGGCCACGTTCACAGGCAGAGTGAAGGAAATTAAGGAAGACTCGCATTAAACGATGACAATTACCAGCATCATGTATACATTAGGACGATGCTAACAGTGGGTACAAATTTATTGGTGCTTTGAAAAAAAAGCTTGACAGATTAATGTCTGCTTCATTACGGCACACTGGGAGCTCATTATTGTGCTTCGGTTTGAAATGCATTAGAAATTGCATTGATGTGACGATAATGAAATGATTTGGACAACTGGAGCTATTTCTGTACATTCTAATCACAGTGTTTAATTACTGGAATAATTAACTTATTATTTTCTTAATGAGTCCTTAAAATTTACCAATAATATGATCAACTGGTGTTCAAATGGAACAAAACAGAGTTCTGACAGAGCTATTGCTTGCTTACTGCTTATTGTCAGGACGAAACAATTATGTCTGCAAAATTCTCTAGGAATAGTTTATCAAAAAAAACATAAAACTTCTCTAATGATTTACTTACCATTATGTCATCCCACATGTATATGACTTGCCATCTGTAATATTTTACCATTTTTGTACATGCAGTATATAGGTCTCAACTTGTTAAAGTCTGGGTAAAGTATTAAAATATGCGTTCTGAGTTTGTGACACAACAGAAAAGTGTGTTATTAACTACCCAGCCAAATTTGAATGGATAAAAAAACATCCACGTTAATAAAATAAGTCCAAAATCTTGGAAAAATAAGTAGGTCTTTCTGCTCTCAAACGCTGGGAGCGTGTCCGCTGTTGGCGCTAAAGCCACGGCCACTCGCATAGCTCAACTTGAGTCCCCAGTAGGACAAAGATTTTTACGATTTTTAAGGGAGGATTTGAATTCAAACACGCGTGAGTCAATGCGCACAATATTCATCAATAAAAAACACTGAAGCACATTTTAATCACGAGCAGTGATCCTCCTTCCGTTGGGTTTGTTCCCAACCGTCCATTCTCGTCTGTGTTGCTGTTTGCTTGTTTTTTGGCGTGAGATTTGTTTAGTTTGGCAGAGTGCGAGATTGTGAGAGCCTGAAAGCTGAGGCGCTTGATGTGACGCCTGATGTAAGGCGCTCTAGTGATAAGGGAGGGGCCATGCATGCTCGGACGCTTAACTGCATCATCGATCCATCGTTTTAGACCCGCCTAAAAACCGGTTTAACTCCACCATTCAGTACTACATACATCTGAGTCTTTGTAATGTGTTTCAGCAAAACATTTCTAACATCAAAGCTCATACAAGCCCATCTATCATTAAATCATTTAAATAAATTCATATTTTGAGCTGATTTTGATTTTTTCAGTGCTACAGTGAAATACAATGAAATATGATTGATAAAATCAAATCTCATTGGTTCTCGCATGTCTCGTGGCGAAATCCTATTGACAACTAGACATGAGATCTGTTGCCATAATTCATTATTAAAAACGTAACGTTTGACTATAGAAAAGACTTTTGGTGATCTATTCCTTTACGTTTTAGCACAATATTGAAATATTGAATATATTAGTTTGAGGGAAATCTGGGGATTTTCATCACATAGGACATAAAAGGCCAAGTTGTGTGTTTTGCATCGTGGGATGTTGTTTTGTTTTATACTTAACTTTTTCAACTACTTTTGGTTCACAATCTTACATTTTTTGCAGGAGATTCAACATTGCACATCTGAAATGAAGATTACAGCAGAACATTCAAATCATCCAGACAACAAACACAAAAACAGATACATCAACATTGCTGCCTGTGAGTTGTCTAAAACATGTACCTTCTTAAAGGTCCAGTGTGTAAAATGGTATATAATATACATAACTATGTCTTCAGTGATGTATAAAGACCTTACATAATGAAGCGTTATGTTTTTATTACCTAAGAAAGAGCTATTTCTATACACCATTGATTCCCACGGAATTCACCATGTTGTTTCTACAGTAGCCCTAAACGGACAAACTGCTCTACAGAGCGTGTTTTGTAACTATGTCACCTTCTTCGGGAAACAAGCGAAATCGTGACGACATCTTAGTCCTGTGTCAGCCAACAGTGCTTCAATTCGCAACCTAACCACTAGATGCTGCAATCTCTACATTACTCCTTTAAGCATAGTTAGTTGTGTAAACTTATCATTTTAATCATGTCCCAGTGCTGTTAAGATCTTTTATCATCACTATTGGAACGTCTCTTGCTCAATCAGATCTAAGTACAGGCACTAGTTAACTGTGTATATTGTGAATTCGTATGTGATTTTATCCTGCTTGCATGCTAGCAGAGCATCCATGATGGAGATCAAAGCTAATAATATCCATATGTCAGTCTTGCGTAGACTTCTAGCATTTCTTATTCTATTTTCATATCTATGGTACATCATTTATTATGTTTAAATTCCCAGATGATCACAGCAGAGTGAAGTTACAGCAGTTGCCTGGGAAAGACTCCAAGCACACTGACTACATCAATGCCAACTATGTGGACGTAAGTATATTTTATTGAATGTGTGTGTTTGTCTTCTTTATATCTGTTTTATAATTATATACGCTCTCTTTTAGGGTTATAAAAGAGCCAGGGCTTACATAGCTGCTCAGGGGCCTCTGAAGTCCACCTTTGATGACTTCTGGAGAATGATTTGGGAACAAAACTCAAGAGTGATTGTGATGATAACTAACCTGGTGGAAAAAGGCAGGGTGAGTTATTCATAAATATCTCACTTTTAATTGGAGACATTAATCAGAAATGCAAACCTTTTGAACGGTCTCGGTCACTAGACCCCTACTTTCCGAAACACCGCCCTTCTAAATATTTTAACCAATCTATCCCAAACACAAAATGATTCAAGGCAGATTACATTTCTGTTTGGTTTGTTTTAGATTAAGTAATTCGCCGAAAAATTTTACTCACCCTCATGCCGTCTGAGATATGCCTTCAGTCGAACACAAACAAAAATTGTGTCTAAAATATCGCTAACTTTATATAGATGATTTCACCGGTAACAACAAAAAACAAACTTAACTTCCCAAGTTCCGGTAGATCTCTGCAAAGTATCAATAACTGTTGAGTAGTTTTAATGTAATTTGATCAAATAATATACAATAAAATATTAATATTAAAATTATTTAATTATAAAAGCAATATATTATAACCAAACATAGACCAGAAATTAACTTTGGCCCAGTCACATACATCCATGATACAAACAATCTCAGAAACTTCATTAGGTTTTGTCTTCTGAAGGTGTGTCCGAATTGTTCTTATTTTGCTCAGTTTAACCATATTGAAACTGAAATTTCTCATAATCACATTGCTTTTTGTCTTGTGATAAAATATCATAGTCACAAAACACACACGTGGTTGGAATTTCTGTAATGATGACTTTTATATACATCTGTAATACCCAGAGTAAAAGTAAATTACGAAAGAACTTTCATTTATATGTGAACTATTCCTTTAAAAGTGCTTCATCTAACTTTATTTGTGAACAGATTAGTTTTGCCCCTGGTGTGATAAATTGCTTTGATTTCAATGCTAAAATGTTCTCTCGGCGTGTGTAAAATCTCTGAAACAAATCTTTAAAATCTGCCCTTTAAAGATTTTATGTTGACGCAAGCTGGTTTTTTTTGGTTTGTCTCCAGTGCGTTACTTCTCTTTAATCACCTGAAGGCTTCTGTTACACATTTTCTTGTTTTAGTATTCAAACACACATTTACATTTACATTTATGCATTTGGCAGACGCTTTTATCCAAAGCGACTTACATTGCTTTATTCTATACATTTTACATACGTATTTGCAATCCCCTGGGATCGAACCCACAACACACAATGCCAATACAAAAACTCTTGTACAAATGCTGCATTTATGTTGTTTTTACAGAGGAAATGTGATCAGTATTGGCCTTCAGAGAACAGTGAGGTATACGGACACATAATGGTGACTTTGAAGAGCACTAAAGTGTATGCATACTACACACTACGCCATTTCGTCATACGCCACGCCAAAGTGAAAAAGGTTTGTATGAGAATTCTTGGCATACTTTGCCAAACATGTTTTCTTCAACACATGCTTTGCTCACTCTCTGTGCCTGTTTTAGGGTCAAAGGGGAAAGCAGAATGAACGTCTAGTGGTCCAGTATCACTACACTCAATGGCCAGACATGGGCGTGCCCGAGTACACACTACCGGTTCTCAAATTCATCGCCCGCTCTACAGTGGCAAGGACGCCAGGCATGGGCCCTATCCTAGTGCACTGCAGGTATCATCTGCAATGAAAATTGCACCCCCCCATGATCGGGTGTCGTATGTTATGTCTGTTTCCTTCGGTGCACTTTCCAATCCACCTTTCATTAAACCGTGAATTATTGCTGAGTCCATTGTGCAAGTTTTCACAGTCCTGCGTCATTTCCAGGAGGGTGGTGGAAAGTGAGGCTGTGCTTTGTAGTAAAATGAGATCTCAATATTTATCAGACCCTCTTTGTCTGTGCCCTGCAGTGCCGGAGTGGGCAGAACAGGCACCTACATAGTCATAGACAGCATGCTTCAGCAGATTAAAGACAAAGGTACTGTCAACGTCCTGGGGTTTCTCAAGCACATCAGAGCCCAGCGGAACTATCTCGTCCAGACTGAGGTTACTACACCCTTGATGTACACATGCACACATTAAAAGGGATAGTTTACCTACAAATAAAAATCCTGTCATTTATTGTCGTTTATTCACCTTCATGCTGTTTAAAACCTTATGAATTTATTTCTTCTGTTGAGCACAAAAGAAGATATTTTGATAAATGTCGTATTGGTTTTGTGTCCATACAATGGAAGTCATTGGGGCCAATGTTGTTTTGGTCACCAACATTCTTCAAAATATATTTTTTATACTGCAAAAAAAGTCATTTGGCACGTAGCTATATTTTGTTTATTATTCATAAATATACCTTGCAAATGTCACCTAGTTTGTCTTATTAAATAAATATACTGTAAATATGTGCGTCACACAGGAGCAGTTCATCTTTATCCATGATGCGTTAATGGAAGCTGTGCTTAGCAAGGACACAGAGGTGCCTGCCTGGCAACTCCACAGTTATGTCAACAACATCCTCACTCCGAGCCCTACGGGACAAACACGCATGGATAAACAGTTTAAGGTCTGGACTTGATGACTCTGTTGTGCCTCTGTGCATCAGCATTAAGACGCTCATTTTTTCACAGCTAGATGACTCACTTGCTCCATCTTGTGGACGGTGTCCTTTGTTTCTCTAGATGTTGACGCAATGCAATTCTCACCTGGCCGAGTGTTTGAATGCCCAGAAGGACTGTAACAAGGAGAAGAACCGCACGTCTTCAGTGTTACCAAGTGAGTCGCAAAACCTTCAAGACTGATATATCAATGTATAAAAAGCTCCAGCTTCATTGCCAATATGGGCATTGCTGCATTCTCAGTGTAGCATGGATAATATATAACAGCCAATGTATGTGCAGTGTAGAAGAATGTACTTAAATTTGTCCTCTACAGAGTGATAATACTGAGGTTTTATTTCGTATAACTTTAGATAATTATTTACTTTTTATATAAATAATAAATATAAGAGGTTAATGAAATGAAGTGATCATTATAGGTGGTCAACAAGAACAAGGACCTATTGATTAAAACATTTATTATAAAAATTATCTGTTTTAGATTTGCCTTTTTTACTAAACCACAAATCCAGTATTGATACTGTTGCTGAATGTGATCATATTTAGAATTTTAGTATTTGGGGTCATTGGGTCATTGTACAGATTTTGTTATGCAGATCTGGGAACCCTGCTTTTAATTTGGAAGAATGAGTCGTAGTTGAATGATCCAGATTGCTTTGTAGTCATTGTAGGTCGTTTGTCATCTTTGTTTTTCTCACAGCGGAGCGAGCTCGGGTGGCCCTCTCTCCCCTCCCTGGAGTAAAGGGAACAGACTACATCAACGCCTCTTACATTATGGTGCGATGCTTTGTGTTTGGCTTTGCATTTGTGGAGCTTATTGAAGGGGTCATATGACACAGCCGAAACAAATATTATTGTTTGTTTGAGACGTTATGTAATGTGTATTCACGATTTAAGGCTGAAAAAACCCTGTATTTTCCACATGCCGTGCATGTTTGTATCTCCTCTTTGCCCCGCCTCTCTGAAACGCACTGATTTTTTACAAAGCTGATCGCTCTGAAAGCGAGGTGTGCTATGATTGGCCAGTTAACCATTGCCTAGTTATTAGTCGAATACTGCAAGCGTGTGATGGAACTCCTATTACCATATTTGGAACATCAGGTTCCCAAGCAAATTACTGACAGGACAACCAACCTTACTTTCCTATACATTTTGGCGGTCTTAGTCAAATCATACCACGAACTGATGTAGATTTGTGGGGGTGTGGTTACACGAGGCATTTCGGGCAGATCTGGGTGAGCATTCGCTTTTAGATAGAATGCTAATTTGTTCCGACACTTAAACTTTTGAAATTTTACATGCATGCATGGGGAACTTATAACACACCAAAGACACAGAAAAACACATATTCCCACCATATGACCCCTTTAAACAACACAGGGACTTTACTGGTATTCTGCTGGTTTCTCCATGCTGTGACATTTCTGATGATATGAATATTTAACCAATCACAGGGCTACTACAGGAGCAATGAGTTTATCATTACCCAGCATCCTTTGCCCCACACAACCACAGACTTCTGGAGGATGATTTGGGATCACAATGCTCAAGTGATTGTGATGTTGCCAGACAACCTTGGCCTTGTAAGTACAGCATTGATGGTTTAGATAGCATTAACAAAACATCTCAAAATAGGACCAGTACTTGGGGTATTTTTGGGAAATATTTGCATCTTCTACAAAACATTTGCATTCGCTAATAATATGTTTACATTTGCATGTACAAGTTTAGACCGTGAAAACAGATTACAATCCATATTGAGCCTTATATGGCAAGATTTGTGTCGCATGGCTCTGTTCTTTCTTCATAGACCGAGGATGAATTTGTGTACTGGCCCAGCAGAGAAGAGCCCATGAACTGTGTGGCCTTCACTGTCACTCTTATCAACACTGACAGACTCTGTTTGTCTAATGAGGAACAACTTGTCATCCATGACTTCATCTTAGAGGCTACACAGGTATCTCACTCCCATCCACACATTAAAAACACATTAAACAGCTCTGCAACCATAGGACTCATGTTCTGAAAATGTGTTGCATCAATAATTCAAAGGCACATTATTGATGGCATCATGCCTGCGTTATGCCCTGTTTGCTGTGCAGGATGACTATGTGCTAGAGGTCCGACATTTCCAATGTCCAAACTGGCCCGACGCATCCATTAGCAGCACCTTTGAGCTCATCAACATCATCAAAGAAGAGGCCATGACAAGAGACGGTCCTACCATCATCCATGATGAGTGAGTATGGGACATCATCTGCATTTCAGGAAATAAAGACGGGGGACCACAGCATCCCCCATCTACTTCAATCCCACTCAGCAGCTCTAAACCAGAATTTTCTGAGCGTACACAATGAATACTTACAGATACAGATGTGCATGTGGGGTTTATTGATTGTGTGTTTCAGGTTCGGGGCGGTGTCTGCTGGAACATTTTGTGCTCTGACGACACTTTCTCAGCAACTGGAGAGGGAAAGTGCCGTGGACGTCTACCAAGTAGCCAAGATGGTTAACCTCATGAGGCCGGGTGTCTTCACTGAAATTGTGAGTTAACTAAATGAGCCCTCATTACGTTCTTATGCAAGTTTGTCTGGACGCAGATGAAATTTAGAGCAAGGTCATGATCCTAGAAATGTAGTTCTTCCAAGTGACAGCAGCTTGTAACTCTTGTATTTAGTTTAAGGTGAGGGTTGCGGCTCTCATTTGAACAGAGAATAATGCGCAAAGTATAAAGAAATTCTTGAAAGCTTTTTATTGCAGAGCTGGCAACCGACAGACAAATACCATGCAATAAGTAGAAACACATTTTCAACCCAAAAGCTAGGTGCATGCCTTTTAAATCAAAAATGGGTTGACTGTATAGTTTAGGCCTATATACTGTACATCCAATAATTGTAAAAACAGTTTTCTATTCCTCCATTTAATTGAATTACTTCTCTTTCTTTTTTTGTTATTGTTTTAGGAGCATTATCACTATCTTTACAAAGCTATGCTCAACCTGATCAACAGTAAGGACTTCAGACTTGGCTTCACCTACATAGACAAACTTGGTGGGATTGTTGTAACAAACGAATCTAAACAGGCTGAGAGCATGGAGTCTTTGGTTTGAGGTTCCCAGAACACAGACAGAAGAGACAGAAGAACTGATTCCTTGAACTTTCCATGAGGCCTTTTTTCCCAGACTCTTGACGAAATGAAAAAGAAAACAAGAGGTTTTATATATGGAAAAAAATAAATTCTTTTGATATTTATTTTTGCTGCTTTTTGTTATCCTGCTGAGCGTCACCTGCTCTCCGATACACATGCTCACAGACACAACACAGCTGTCTATTTTGCACTACACGTTCAGTGTTACTTCTTGATGCCTAGCTGATTATTGATAATTGTGTTGAAAACGTTTTCGAGTATCATTACATTCTTATTGCGAAGTCTGCAGACGTGAGAAGGAGATCGGCGACGACGGCACGTTAACACACATCGGCCTCATACCCATTAAAGCTGTACACAGAGAAGCTCCGCATTTAAATTAATGCTCATCATGATGCGACTTTTAACCGTCAGGCATTGTGACTTGTTAGAATATGTTCTCTTTTTATTTATTAAGATATGCCATTTTATGTCTAACTTATATACATTATTTCAGTGTGGTATCATAACAGCAACTGTGAACATATATTGTTATCAGTAGCATTTCTATTGTTTTGTAATAAATAAAGATATTGATCAAAATGTGTTTCTTTTCATTCTTTTAGGTGAGTTTTCTAATAGTATTAATACATTACATCAACTTTACTTGTATTTAAAGCAATTTTTGTCACTTCTGATACTAACACGATGTGCAGAATGAAAGTTAGATAACCTTTGAACTTTTAAAACATGATTTATAGAGAAAGATACAGATTTGTATTAAGCAACAATACCAAAATACAGAGATAATATGTTTACAACAAAACTTCACACACAAGAAATTCCTGCAAATGCATATGTGATTGCATTAGACAAAATAAATCTGGAAAATTTCTTACTCGGATTGAGATTTAATGTAAATATATAAATAGTTATAATTTGTGCGTTCCTATCGTAAATGTAAGGAAATATATTTTTAACGAGACACAGTTTAAAAACAACAATGTTATAGGGTTTATGTAAAGGTACGTTTTAGTGCAGAAGACAAAGTAATTTATTACAACGCCGTAGCATTTACTGTACATTGCCTGTACTCATGATCACCACCAGGGGAGCTGTATGTGGTTGGGCAGCGCACTACCCTTAAACACAGGGAGTGGTCATTTTTCTTTCACAGGAAGTTTCTATATTATACAGGTGACCAACCCTTCTTTATGGCAACTGTTTTGTTTAGTAAATAATAGTTTATTTCATTGAGTTATATGAGATTATATAAGGAGCAAAACAATTTTTTTAGTTTTTCTAAGATGTTTGTTTTGCTTCGCTCCACCCCCGTAATGAAAAAGTTGAGCTCTTCCGAACATGACGTATTTCCTTCATGACTGAGGTAATGCCATCTTGATACGAAAACAGTGTTGCGTGAGTTGTATAAACAAAATATTTTCGTCGTATTGTTGCTTACAGAAAGCGGAATTGTTTTATTTTGATTAGCGCATATGAAACTTAAACGGAAGAGGGATATAATTATCCACTTCGAGGTTTATTAACTGGCTCATTCTTCCCGGGAGCCACATTTTATTTTCGGAAAGAGAAAAGCTGCTGCTGCTGGTTGCGTTAACAAAGGACTAACGTAACGTTATTTGGATCCGAGTAGTCGTTTATTGGTAACGTTCTTTGCTATTTTTCACTACTGTATAGAGACTAATATTAATCATTGCTTTATTTCGGCCCTTTAATGGTCGATTAAGGTCATATTTAACGTTAGCCGTTGCTAAGCAATAATCGTTCGTTGTGGGTCTCGCGCACGGTCGACGGCTCACGTTACGTTTCTTGTTCTCGCGCGCAGCTCGATTGAGAAGAGATGGCGGAGATGTACATTCGCGTCGCGGAGGAGGAGAACGAGGAACCGATGGAGATACCATCAGAGGACGACGGCACGGTGTTGCTGTCCACGGTGGCCGCTCAGTTTCCAGGAGCGTGCGGCCTACGCTACCGGAGCCCCGTTTCTCAGTGCATGAGGGGAGTGCGTCTCGTGGACGGAATTCTGCACGCCCCCGAGAACGGCTGGGGAAACTTGGTCTACGTGGTCAATTATCCTAAAGGTAAACTATATATTAAACACTAGTACCTCGATATCTCAATGTATAAAACGTATTATCATGTGATGCTGTACGTCATGCATTGACAGTGCTTCTCAGCTAAGTGTGCAGTGCAAACTACATTACTGAACTAATCTATTATGACCAAGTGCTTGGTTTACAGTATCACGTGACACTACTGTTGGACACAGTCGGTAGAGAAAACATTCTTGAATGTTTGTTTACATCTGCTTACCGTAGTATTAGCTCAATACCTATAATATAATATTTCTTGGGGTCTGTTTTTTATGTGTGAACTCACACAATGCATTCCGAGTGAAATTCAAACGGCAGTTTTATATAATAATAATATGAAAATCACCTTATTTGAGGCTTCTCGTATATTTAAATATTGCACAATTTATATTTTATTCTTTTTGTCAATTCTTCAGCCTTGAGTTAAAACTTTGTCTTGCATTTTAATTTGTATCTTGTATAACATGTTGCGTAATGTACCACATTTGCATTTCGTCAAGATTTACATCAAGTTGTATATTTGAATAACTTGTTTGCGTGACAAAAACGATTTTGAATCTAGTCGACTTGGCTTGCCATTTTTGATTTTCCTTTATCTTCACTGTGCCATACTGTTTTGTGCATGTTAACACTTTTCTCAACTTGTCTATTCAAGAAACCATACTCCCAGATAATAAGAGGAAGATGGAGGAGATTGATGCTTCATCTGCTACAAAGATCAAGAGAGGTGACCAGAAAACGTCAGATCTGATCGTGTTGGGTTTGCCTTGGAAAACTTCAGAGCAAGATTTAAAGGACTACTTTAGTACGTTTGGGGAAGTCATCATGGTGCAGGTAAAACTACTGTTTTGGGCAGCCTTCTGTGTTTTTGTGAAAGCAGAAATGCCTAGAAGAGCCCATAATTACTGTGTAATGCTCATAACATAAGTTGGACTGATCCAAAATGTTGTGAAGTCTATATATATATACATGA
Organism: Triplophysa dalaica; assembly: GCF_015846415.1. Classification (NCBI taxonomy): domain Eukaryota; kingdom Metazoa; phylum Chordata; class Actinopteri; order Cypriniformes; family Nemacheilidae; genus Triplophysa; species Triplophysa dalaica. The sequence goes on along the minus strand of NC_079547.1, from coordinate 21,489,676 downwards.
TTTTGTGATACCAGGTTAAACGGGATGTGAAGACTGGAAATTCGAAAGGATTTGGATTTGTAAGGTTTACAGAGTGGGAGACTCAGACTAAGGTGATGTCACAGCGGCACATGATTGATGGCAGGTGGTGTGACTGCAAACTGCCAAACTCAAAGGTTAGTGGCTGATGTTTTGTTTTCTTTATACATAAACATACACTTACACTTGAGTCTAAGTGTAAAAAGTAACTAAATTTTACAAATTGGTGTCATGTTCTATTTATAAGCGGTTATGAAGTGAATGTAAGATTCTTATGTTGTGGGATGATGATCTCATAATCTTACTATGACCTTTAACAGCAAGGTCCTGATGAGCCAATGAGGAGCCGGAAGGTGTTTGTAGGGCGTTGCACTGAGGACATGACAGCCGATGAGCTTCGTCAGTTCTTCATGCAATATGGGGAGGTCACAGATGTCTTCATTCCCAAACCCTTCAGAGCGTTTTCTTTCGTCACCTTTGCAGATGACCAAGTAAGTCGCTATTGTCTGTTCATTGATCTTGAAATCGTTTAATTAGTTTTAAGTTATTTGAAACAACAAAACATTTTGAAATCTTCTAGGTCGCTGCGTCGCTGTGCGGAGAGGATCTGATCATCAAAGGAGTCAGCGTCCACATCTCTAATGCAGAGCCAAAACACAATAACACTAGGCAGATGATGGAGCGGGCAGGGCGCTTCGGGAACGGGTTCGGGGCTCAGGGTTTTGGAGGAAACCGTAGCGCCATGGGGGCTAGCTCCAGCAGTATGGGGAATTTTGGAAATTTCAACCTTAACCCGGCCATGATGGCTGCCGCCCAGGCTGCCCTGCAGAGTAGCTGGGGCATGATGGGAATGTTAGCTCAGCAGAATCAGTCTGCAGCGTCCGGCACCAACACGAGTGGCACGAGCACCGCTCGGGACCAAACCCAGTCATACAGCTCAGGAAACAGCAACTACAGCAGCAGCTCTGCCGCTCTCGGTTGGGGCTCCGGGTCTAACTCGGGCACCCCTGGTAGTGGGTTTAACTCAAGCTTTGGTTCTAGTATGGAGTCAAAGTCATCGGGGTGGGGTATGTAAGTTGTGTTTTGTTTTCGGTTTTGAAGTGTTGGTATTTCTAGTTTGTCTGGTAAGTATTTTACCAAGAGACTTATCTCGTCACGTTTGTTTGGGAGCGGGGATGGGTGAAAAGGGAGTTTGGAGACAAAAAAAATAGAATGTTTTGTACATTGAATGCTATTTAGTGTTTGGAGTGAGATGTTAACCAGAGTGTTACTCTAATGTGTATCATCTTTGGTGTTATGTTTTCCCCAATGTTGTATTGTCTTGGTTGATGCAACCGAAACATTTCAACTGGATTCTTATAATGCATGTGATATAGCAAAAAAATGCATGAAGAATTGCATCGTCATTAAAGGACATTTATCGTTACGTTGAAAGAAAGGAACTTGCATTTGAAAGAATCTGGTTGAAAACATTTTCCGTTGAACTTGATTTCAGTCTAGTTGTATGGAAATACTTAAAAACAAGCCTTCATCAAAATCTCTTCTGCAGTTGACATCTGAGGTTTGCCTGGGAAGAGCGCCCTCTATGGCAGCACAGTGTGGCTGAGGTCACTATCTCACCTTCCTCCCCATGTCTGTATGCTTTCATCGCACGGCTCGATGACACGGTGGGTGTCCACTTTTTTAAAATCCACATTTATGACAAGAACTGCGCAGAAAGTGAAGTTTTTTTAAACAACCCTTGAGTGCGATTGGTGATGGCGAAGAGTGAGAAGTCTGCGAGTGAGCAAAGAGAGAGAAAAAGTGTGGAGCGCACGAAGCAAAAAACTTGCGAATGCGATGAAAGAGCCGAATTTTGACTGCGTTGGTGAGCGTGTGTATGAGAGCTGCTGAATCTTCCCAGCGTCCCATTAATTGAGCCCAAAATGACGGACACTTAGTTCACATGTACCTCAAGGATTTATTTGGTCTTCCTAGGTCCCCTATTTTGCTTTTCTCCTCTAGTATACTGACTTTTGTGCTTAAATTGTTGAATGTTGTGATGATGCATATTTTTGTCTTGCTTCTATAATCCCATCTGAATGCCGTACGGTGTGTGTGCTTTATTTCCTTGTAACTTGACCTGAAAGTGTGAACTTTGATGTGGATGACATCTTCAGTGGACACTGAGGGGGGGAAACGTGAGTGATTGTGCAAGTGCGACCTGTATGTTGAGTGCTGTGGATGTCTGTGGAAGTCCTCTAGATAATGTTGCTCAGTGTTTTCAAAGGCATTTTATATGACTTGTCAAATGAAGGGAGTGCTTCAATAAAACTAATTTGAATAGATTGCTTTGTTTTCTCATGCTGGTTTGTCACATGATATTTGAGAGTAAAGATTTAAAAACTAATTGAATTCACACATTTAGGGGCCTGGAATATGGATGGCCGCAACTGAACCCCAGGCGGGAAGTCCGTTTGGGGATGGAAGAAGATGGAGGATGCTGTGGTACCCCATTACAGCAATAGAACCTCTGGTAATGGACATGGCAGAATTTATAGGTCCCTTAACATGAGTTGCTTTCGAAGTACATGCTTAAGCTTAATGAAAAAATTACTCCCACCTAAATGTTAACTGAGATTCAATTGGTTTTGATCTGGTTTAAATACAGTAACAATGACATTGAGACAAAGTCCTTTTCAGGTCAAAGTATTTAATCTAGCTTCATATGGAACACATATGCTTTCAGGATTCTTTATTACAATAAAACACAACCAAACACTTGTTTGTTTGAGTAATTATTCAAATGTTTCATTCAGTTGATTAAATGTGACTATGTAAAGTTGGTTTATTCTCACATTATCATGGGACTGATGATTGTATAAATATTGGTCCTTTTCCATTAGTCCTCAACTTCATTGTCCTCCTCTGGTTCCATGTCTTTGCTCTTCCTCTTTGCAGCAGTCTTCTTCCTCTTCTCCTTCAGTTCTTGGTTGCTCAAAGCCAATTCTTCGCTTTTCTGTTGAATGTAGTTGGACTGTGAAGATAAAGGGCACAACTAAGTTTATAGAACTGTACATTTATTTAGAAAGAGTAGAGCTACTGCACTCGTTAAAATGTCAAATATGTTTGAGGTGATCCTACCAATGCTGTGGTTCTCCTAGCCGTGAGCTTCACATCATCTACTGTAACCGTGTTTCGTTTAGCATGCCTGTATAAACCCAACAAACATGTTAACGTTACATTTTATTGACTACATTTCACTACAAAAGGAAAACAATTAATACGTTTTTGGTTCGCTTTAAAACGCACAAGATATGAGAAGGGTCAACATTTACCTCGCGAAAGCTTCCAGGTCCTTGGCAAATATATCTAACGTTAGAGGTAACGTTAAGAAACATAATTGAAGTAATTATCATATTTAATCGTTTTTATTTAACTCAATTACAACATGTCAGAGAAAGGCTCACCACATTGTCTGAATGCAGTCTCAGAAATAGCAGCTATGGTTTGTTTGGTGATTTGTTTCTCGCAGTCTGAGGCGATGTTTTGACAGAGACAGCCGACTGTGTAATGAATAGCAGCTTTAAGCCTCTAAAAGAGCAAAAACATTGAACGTGTGAGAGAAGCGATGTTAAAATATGTCAAAATACAGAGAGTTTTATCATGTAGACATTACGCATTAGTTGGTCATTTTACCTGCTTTTGTGCCTCATTGTCATCCATCTTCATTAGATAAATAAGTCGAAGTTCAACTTTACGTTTCTATTTACGTGAAGTTGAAAATTCCGCGAAACATGTTTTACTCACGTTGTACTGCTTCTATCTGCCTTTCGCATCAGCGCCCCCTATTGGTGTGGAGCGGAAGTTACCTTAAAATGATCTATTTACTGGTGTGGTTTACATCTGTTAACTTTTAAGGACATTTGTTTGGCTCAAATTCAAACATTTAATTGAAGTTTAATTGGCTTTACCATGTGCATTTCTTAAATATATGCTTTTAATTATTTTAAAATTGTACTGTATTGATAAAGTGTCACTATATAGGCAAGTGTCAAACGTTTTCAACCACAAGACTGAACAGTTCTAAGGGTAGGGTGTATTTGCTTGGCATGAAATTAAATTATATTTGTTTACCATTATATACAGTTCATCAGTAAATTACTTTGCTATGTTTGCTACCATTAAATGTTTTTGTTGTTTTAGACAATTCACAAACTTGTGGAATACAGCTATTTAATGCCAGTTTTCATTTTGACAATGGTCCACACGTGTGCATTGACCTGTACATTTTTGCTAGGAAATTAAATTTTTCTACCCAGACAAGCTGTGTCTATACAAACATACATTAAAAAGAAAAAATATATCCTGCAGAATGTGCTTTATTTTGATAGATTATTATGTAACAGTTATATGATATTAAAACGTTTGTTGGAGCAACATTTCCACAAACAGCAATGCATCTTGACGTTCATGAAACCTTTTGAGGAAAGTTGTTATATAAAAATCATGTATGACGTGTGTTACGTCATCACGGAATCATTAAGACTCAACATAATAGTTATGAATCAACCACTTCTTTTGTATGTTTGTTTGCAGATCTGGTCTTCACATTTAAGCTCCTTAAGAAAAAAGTTGATGGTGGTTAAGCATTTTAAATCTTAACTACATTGAATTTTTTTATTCCTGTATCATTGGGCCTACATTTGACTTACAAGGTAAAGATTATCTCCGTCTATCCAGTGCGTCCAACCTCGGCTCTTTTTTTCACCTTTCTGCACACACACAAGTTTGTCGTTATCCCAGTTGACTGTTGTCTGTCAAAAAAAAAAAAGATATCTTTCGTTTCTGACACAGAAACTGCTCTTCTAGACTCTGACCGCACACCCTTTCATTGCCATGCTTTGGTTTTATTGCATGTTGATGTGTAGGTTAACCTGGCATTTTCTGTTATCCAGACCTTTGGTGACCTCCTCAAATTCTTCGCCGATTTTGAAAGAACAGGAGTAGTTTCGGAAGGCTGTTAAAGTTTTAATGTTGAAAGAGTCTCCATCTTGCTCAATTTTTTTCTGTGGCTTGAGCATGCCCGCTATCTTTCGTGTGGCGAAATCAATTCCTGTATTACCAAGTTTCAGATGAAATCCACATTCTTGGTCAATATGCACGCAATACAATTTTCATTTGACATTGAAAAAAGCTAAACAGAAACATGTAAATATCTCAACTATTTACGGTATTTAATCTACTGTTGTACATTTTAAGCAAAAAAAACTCACCAAGAGCCACCATGTAACCTTCAATGTTTTCATTGTCCACTATGTCCCAGGTTCCACTGTAGTTAATAGGCATACTCAAGGTTTATCCTGAAGTGTCACTTTCACACGGTTCTATTTTCTGACTGAACCAAGAGCCTTGTATTTAACCTTATATATGTGGAAATGAGAGAAACAGATGTGATGTGTCGTATTTCAGTGGATCTGTGTGTAGTAATATGGGTCAGAGGTGATTCCTAGAACACAATGGCTATTTTAAAGGCATGTTCAGAGGGGCTTTTCTCCGGGGCGGAACAAAACTTTTGCACATTTATTGCACATGTTTCTTGGGAAAAGTTTGGCAAGCTGAGATCACGTGTTCATTTTTCACAACCATAATTAATTTTTCACCGCGGAGTGAAAATTGGCAAGTGAATTTTCACATTTCCCTCAAAATGAAGTGACTTGGACAGCCATTTGTCCAAGAAATTCTAGTCAGGAGGATGTAGAAAAACAGTGATGTTCTCCCCACTTCCCAATATTTTGTTACTGGTTAAGAGTTCTAATATGGTAAAAAGAACAATTTACCCCAAAATTGTATTTAATTCATAGGTTACTCACCCTCATGCCATCTTCCATTCTTCCTTATCGTCTAACAAAAATTCAAAATAATACCTGGGCTCTTCATACTGTTGTAATGGCGGTCCAAAAAGCACACCCATCCATCCATAAAAGTCATGCACAGGATTCCAGGGGGTCCATGTCTTCTGAAGTGCAAAAAAATACAAATTGAACATGAATTAACATAAAAGTGTTATATTTTTCTTTAACCAGGATGCAAAAGAGTCATAATTGTATTGTGGTAAGCGATTGTTGACATTAATAATAAACAGCTTTACCAGTCACTATATCTATTTATCCCAGACTCTAACTCTCTGTGTTCTGTTGTATACTTTATGCTACTCTGAGGTTTTCTGTATGTAATTTCCTGTCGAGTAAAGCTTACATAAAACCTTGAGAAAGCTTAAATGATACCCAGCCTAACCACTAGGTGACGCCTTTTCACAAACCCAGCAAATCTTCTCTGTTTTCCTCCTTGTCGTCAGACATACAGGCAAAATACCTTCTGGTAAGTACTGTCAGTGTGGCTCTCTTCAGTGTTCATCACCACAGCAATTTTAATAAGTTTGTAGTTGTATGTAACAGCGACATCTACTATAAGTATAGTACAGAGTCATCTGGGATGAAAGGACCATGTTTCATCACTTCTTACTTCATGCAGCATTTCAGACCAGCAGGTGGCTTCCAAGAGACCAGAGGTTGAAATTGTAAGACAATAAAATTGTTTATCTGTCTGTCCGTCTGCAGTTAAACATTATGCCACATAGTCTACTATTTAATCTTAATTGCTCTGTTGATAGGGAAATTGTATGATATAAAAATGACATTGTGTCTCTCTGGCAGTCAGATCGTTCTTTTCATCTTTGTGGTGCTTTTCCTGGCACCACAGTTTTACGTCTTGTGCAGGCAAGTGCAAATGTGTCTTTGCAAAGTTGATATGATATTATTCCTGTATTCCAATCCGACCTTTGACATATATTGTAGATCTGTATTCACATTTATCTGGGTTTGTCTAATTTTCATGTGTTCACAGGCCAAAGTCTTCACGATATTGTGAAAAGCCACTGTTAAACAATTTAGTAGTCTTCATTGTGTTCTCCTTCATAGCAACAGGTAGTCTTTGATTTTCAGTACTTTTTAATAATGGCTCATTTTGAATATTTTTCTCTATTTTCTATTTTAATGGCACATTATCATCCCTCTCTCTAAAGGTTTGGCCGTAGCTCTCACCCTCACCGATCCAGTTCCCAAGATCATCAGGGTGGCGTATCACTCATTCGGTTTGTTCTCGTTTACCTGCGGCCTCTGTACGGCCATTCTTACCCTGACTGCACCTCAATGTGTAAGTGTGCTTTATATTAATCATGATAAATGTTTTCTGAATGTACTTATTCTAAATCGAATATCTGATTAAACATCCGATTTTATTCTCCAATCTCATTTGATCTTCGTCAGGCAAACACCACCCCAGAGTTGTATATATTTTCTTTGGTGGTCTCTTGGGCTTGCATACTCTCAACAGGTAAAATTATATTCTCAGTTAAGACAATTCATCAAAATCAAGAGTTTTGGGAAACGTGACCATTGTTCTTTTCCCCAGCTTTCTTTCTTATCAGAGGAGGCCTTTTCCTGATCCACAGATTATTTCCTCATTGGTCATAGGATACTTGCCTCCGGGGTGGAATATGAGTCAGTCTGTCTGTATGGCCTTCAGCTGACACTGAATACAGGTGCATCTATTATTCAAATGGGTGTATGTGTTCTAGACGGCGGCTAGACGCAGATGGAGTCCATTCAGTGACACGCCCTTTTAATAATACTAACATAGCTACAAGTGAGAAGTAATATGCTGGCAGAGTGTTGTTTACTTAAATGAAATTTATCAGCCATTGTGTGAACTCTGGAAAATACTCGAAATCAGAGATTTGTGGTGTTTTTTGTGTGTGTTTCTGGATTAAATTCATGATGGGAAATTACGTGTAATATCATGTATTCAACATCATGACAAGTTACTTTAAATGGAACAGCCAGACCTTGATCCAGTGTCAGTTTAGAAATGTGTTCAACCTGTCAGCAAGGCACATATTTAGTTTCAAATACACACCATCATTCAATTGTTCAATATTAATATATATAAATCAGATATAATTTACTGTAAGGAAGACATGCACAGTTAAATCAGACATGAAACACAAGGATTTTTATGTATGACCATAAATCCATGTACTAATAATAATAATAATAATTTGTTACATTTACATAGCGCTTTTCATGGAAGGGGGATCTCCGCAACCACCACCAATGTGCAGCATCCACCTGGATGATGCGACGGAAGCCATATTGCACCAGAACACCCACCCCACGTCAGCTAATTGGTGGAGAGGAGACTTGTACGTGTTATATAATGCTATTACTCAGTACACCTTTTTAAAGTGGGTTACTATATGACAATACTGCCCAACAGAACTCCTGCAGCGTCTCAAAAACTTTAACAATTTAAAACATTGCTGCTGTGCTGTCCTTCTGAAACCTCATATCTCCATATTTAGTGATTTAACTTTTTTGCCACATGTCATAGGTCACACTTAGTGTTTCTCACTGGGTTTTGCAAATATCTAACCAATACAAAGTATTTTTCAACTTTGTAATAATTTAAAAAGTTGTTCGTTTTCCGTTTTGTGACAAAATTTTGTTATGATGGGGTTTCAAAAGGAAGGCCACGATATGCTTGTGAAAATATAGTCATAGCGGTGCATCTTCAGATATACAACAAATGTAAGCCATTATGCCATTTGGGTAACATCAAAAAATTGTTTTTAAGCTGTTATAAATTATTTGACACAAAGCACTCTCATTCAACAAAGTAGTTTTGGAATGACTTTATCAAGATAACAAGCGAAACTCAAAGCAGTCCAGTAGAAAAATGTACACTGAAATTCACAGTATGACATCATAGGTAATAGGATTTCTCTACATGAATGTGTCTGATCACTTTTTGGTCAAAATGTTTTTTGTAAACAAGTGCTTAATTTGGAATGCATTATTGTATCAGTACTGTTTGTTTAATTATTTATGCTTTTGTGAATAGCAACATTATATAAAAATATAAAATTTTAATCTAAAACACTTTTTTTACTCGAGGCTACAGATGTTCCTGAGATTCAGATTTGAAAAGCACAATCATTCATAATGCAATCATTCAGTAAAATTAAAGGTTTGCAGTCACAGCACTAAAATAACAAATCCACTGCAATTCGTATGATCCTCAATACAGCATTTCATTTTAACAAGAGGCCTTGATAGGTGGCTTTATTGATACTGATTTGTATCTACCCTAACAGTGCATCATAGTCTATGTACCATGTAAGAGTGCCATTCTTTGGCTGTACTTTGGTTATGGGATACTTAGGCGATTCGCCTTTAATACGGCTGAGCTGACTGACAAGTTCATGTTTACCTTTTCCCATAACCAAAACACCTACCCTCCGAGCCTTATTGATAGCTGTGAAAGTAAGGCTCATCCTCTGGTGAGGCTTAATCGGACTTTCCGTAAGAGTAACCAATTGTTCATCATCGCTGTCCAATTTGGTGTCTTGGAACAGCGATGCAGTATGGCCGTCATGGCCCACGCCAAGCAGAATGTAGTGGAAGCTGGAGGTGTTGATGAATTGCTTGATTTCCTGCTGGTATAGTTTTGGACCACCATCTTCCTCCACGCAGGACCGTTGGTTTAGCTGCACCGGCATGGGATGGAGATTAAAGTAGGGTATGCGGATATGGTGAACCAGAAGATCGTGAATGGAACGGAAGTTAGAGCCGGAGTCTGTGTGTGGGATGCAACGCTCGTCCACTTGCCATATGTGAGTGTCGCTCCATGGAAAGGTGTAGAGGTCCAGGGCGAGTGTACGGAGTAAAGCCACCGGGCTGGAGCCGCCAGACAACGCTAGATGAAACTGTCCTTCCTGTCGAATGGCCTCTTCAGCAGCCATCAAAAGATCAGATGCCAGCCGCTCCACCAGTTCCTGCGCCCAGGCGGACACCATTTCAGAACTTCTGTACTTGCCTTGCATCACCTGGAAGTTCTCTTCCGCGCCCGGCTTGATGATGTGGACCACGGCCTCGTGGCTGAAGGACACCTGGCGTCCGCGCAATTGAAAGTTCAGCAGGTTGCTGTTGGCCACACCACCGGGGTACAGACGTGGAAAGACATGAGCCAGGCTGTGGAGGAGGGGAGTCCAGAAATCCCAGGAAGCAACGAGTCCCTCTGTACTAATAAAGCTGTCCTTGCGTCCAATTAGGACCTGTGAGATCAGCTCGCAATAAGCTTCTCTGAGCGCTACCGGTGTCTGAATGTAATAATCACTGAGTGGTAACCCCAGCACATTAACATCTTTGTTTTCTGTGACCTCTTTCCAGTCATGGCTCGCTAGGTTTGGTTTGAACAGGTTCTTGCTCACAAGAATTGCAGGGTACTGAAGATTTCCGTGACCTAGATAAAATAAGATCTGCTTGGCTTTGCATTGGATATCCGTGGGATCCTGGACGCAAAATGTGTCACTCTTAAAAATGACACGAGCATATGCAACCCGTTCGTCAAGCGCCTTGCCAGACATCATGAAGATGGGGATGCCATCATACCTTGCATTGCTGACATGAATGACCACACCTGTAAACATATTAACAGCTATCAAAAACAAGCCAAAAAGTAAATTTACCAAAAAACTAATTGAAAAACGTATTTGTGGAACAAAAAGGCAATTATTTGAAGGTTTCTTGTCTAAGATTTGTGCTATATGGGAAGAGTTGTGTAATTTTTTTTTAAACGTTTCTATTTTGTGTTTCACAGAAAAAAGGATACTAAACCTTAAGAAAAATTCCTTTAAAAATTAAGAATGAAAAACGTCTGCAAACCGGCGAATGTAGGGGTCACACTGTAGTAATCCTTCGTTTTATTGAGCTCCTCTTGAACTTCTCCATTGTACGCTTGATACTGGCCTATGACTGCATTGCTTTTATCTATGTTTTGAAGGGAAGCCAAGAACTGAAGTTTGTTTTGAAGAATCTCTGCACTGTTGGACAGGTTTGCGGGAAGGTTCATTAACATCAGGGTCATGACTTCTGTGAGGTGGTTCTGGAGCACGTCCCTGATGACACCATATTGATCGTAAAACTGAATGCGACCTATGAATATATGACAACGGTGGAATTCCTTCAATGTCAACATGAAATACAAAAAGAAAAGCTATACGGTGAATCAATACTTTAAATAAAAAGTTAACTTGCAGTACCTTTTGCATCCAGTGTTTCCTTTAATACAATTTCTATTCTCTCAATATGATGGTTGTTCCAGATAGGGTCAAGAAGTTTTTTGTTCTCTTTCCTAAATGACAACACTTTAGAGACAACCTGTGAGACACAATAATACAGCATTTATTACTTCCAAAGCTGAAGAAAAATATATAATGTGTCTATGAAATCACACTCTACCTGCTTTCCTAAATAGTGATCGATCCTGTACATCTCCTCTTCTTTTAGCTTTACAGAAAGTTGTTTGGCAAGAAATTGGGCGCTACCAATGTCATGCCCAAAAGGCTTCTCCAGCACAACCCTCAGCCACGCATCCGGTGCAGGGCGACAGGTGTTATTGATCTTTTCTGCAATGTCTGCATATGTGAAAGCTGGGACGGACAAGTAGAAGAGCCTACCTGCCTCCACCATCCCCTCCTGCTCCATCTGCTGTCTGATGTGCTGGCTTAGCTTCTCATAGTCCTCTGAGGTGTTCAGTTGCCGATACTGAGCGAGATGCAGAAACTGGTCTTTGACCAACGTGCAGCGCTCTGCGGAGAGCTCTGGAGGGCAAGGCAGCTCCTTCAAGATCCCAAACAGCAGAGGAGTGGCCTTCTCGTCGGGTGAAAGGCCCCCGCCGTAAAATGAAAAGGTGTGTCCTTTGCCCACCTGGTCTGCGTAGAGCTGGAAGAAGCCTTGCCACAGGTACTTCCTGGCCAAGTCACCCGTTGCACCCACGATGACCACAGTCACATGACCAAGACTTTGCTTTGGCTCAGCAATATCTGTGTGACCTCTCTGCCAATAGATGACGGCCAGTAGCACCAGTTCCAGTTTCATTCTCAGCATTTTAATATCAAGCACTGACCCTTTAAAAAATTAAAACGGTTGGGTGTTTAAAACAGCTCTCTATTACTTTTATCAAACTATTGAATGGTTTTTAATCAAACTATTATAAGTAAAAATATATACGAACGTCCTCAAATTTGTTGGTACCCCTCCACAAAACAAAGAATGCTTGAAAAATAACCTGAAACTGACAAAAGTAATTGGCATCCAATTGTTTATTCCATATTTAATACTAATCAGACATTATATTCCACATAATATTGTAAATATTAAAATAAATTAAATTGTCATGGAAAAAAATAATGGGACCCCTAACCTAATATTTTGTTGCCCGGCCTTTTGAGGCACTCAGTGCAGTAAAACATTTTCTGTAGCTCTCATTGACACTTCGGAACCTGTTAACAGGTAGTTCGGCCAACTCTTCCTGAGCAAATTGCTCCAGCAGTCTCAGGTTTGATGGGTGCCTTCTCCAGACTGCAAGTTTCAGCTCTTTTTCCATAGATGTTCGATAGGATTAAGATCAGGACTCATAGAAGGCCACACTTATCCATTCTAGGGTGATTTTAACTGTGTGATTTGGGTCATTATCCTGTTGGAGGACCCATGACCTGCGGCTGAGACAGAGATTTCTGACACTGGGCAGTGTTTGAGAATTTAAGGGACCCTGTGCCAGATGCAGCCCAAAACATAACCGAGCCACCTCCATGTTTCACTGTAGGTGTGGTAATCCAATTATGCATTATCTTTTCTAAAGGGTACCAGCAAATGTGTCCAGACCATTTTAGAATATCTTTGTAGAAAAAGCAATAATTCATCTCTTTCCACAGCTTATTTGCTTTATTCGATCACATACCAAAGGCTTGCAAGTATACATCATACAATAGCTTTTAATTTCATCACTCTTCAGGAGGAATAAAGCATTATTTCAATGAGCAGTAAGGGTACCAACAAATTTGAGCACGTCTGTATATAAAAAATAAACAATTTTAAGTATATATTAGTTTTATTGGACTAATAATAACTTCATTGGCTTTTTTGTAAAAGGCTACATATCTCATCAGTAACTTTGTATAACTTTATGCAAATATTTACCTGATGATAACAAACCGCTAAACTTAGGAGTCAGCAATGACACTTAAAGTCATATTTAAACAGAATCATAAATGTAAACTTTAAAGAAAAATTAGGACCAAGCTGCAGAATTTAGTTAAGACTGTTCATGCTATTTAAAAAACATTAAATTGTTATATAATGTTAATTAGTAACATCAAGCATGTAATGCAGTGAATACTAAACACAAATAAATAAGTATAATACAAAATAAAATAAATGTTAATTACATATAGCAGGTAACTTCACTGTCCAACATCAGTTGGTGATTCCTCATTTTAAAAAGACACACTAAGTTCAGTAGTAATGAGTCATGTCTACAAGTCATGGTTCCTTTATAATGTTCAACGGTGCGTGAACATCCTCTTCTTATCTTAAAAGTTAGATCATGAATTGTATTCCACTGAACATATGCTCTCTGCATACATTCAGAATGTGTTGTCATTGTTTAACTATGAGCCATAAGAAGGCCAAATATCTATTGTGTGTGTATATTAAAATAAAAACTGTGTATCATACGCAACTGTCATACCTGAATATACTGTTTACTGTCCAAATCAAGGTTACGCCAAGAGCCACAAAACAAACAGAACTCATTTACAGAAAAAAAAGATAGCGAAGTTTACACAACCCTGGTCCAACAAGAATGACTTTGAGGTATTCCAAAAACCTCACACTAATCCTGTCATCCCATGAGGAAGATATTTGTAGTATTGTTTTAGGTTGTAAAATATCTCCACACATATCCTCATCAAAAAATGTAACATGCCACGTTACTTCCAGACAAATAATGCATCTGGGTTCCCTTGTATAAAACATGTATACAACTCCATCTATGTAAATTCATACTAAACGTCATGAAACTTTAATTTATAAAACACTGATTTGACTAACGTACATAATTTAGTGTACGTTTTTAAAGGTTGATGTTTTTGCAATCGTCTAAATAAATTTTAAAGGAAACAGTTAAACAGAACATGTCTTATGTTATGTGAGAAGGCAAAAGATGACTGAACACACACAACCATTATGCTTAGACAGAGCAAGCACTGTTTACTTAATTGGGTGTTACAAATTGCCAAACATACAGGCAATATCTTTCCTTAAAATAAATACAAATACTTGACTTAAAAAATTGACTATCAAGTGAATGTAACAGGATGAATTAAAGTTCATTTAATTTTACACAACAGAAATTCAGTGCATCATATAATCTGCTTATTATTGTTTGGTTATTAAGCGGTTATTTATTTATAAAACCTATCTTTTAATTTTTTTTATTAATTTTTTTTGTCATTTGGCAGATGCTTTTATCCAAAGCGACTTACAGTGCACTTATTACATCTCGATGAAATATCTCTATATAAATATGTATATATATATATTTACAAATATAACACAAATTTATCCCAGTATTTATAAAATACATTGCTTACCGAGGTTTGGGTTGTCTTAAAAGATTGCAAATAAAGTTATTATGAGTAAATATTTGGTGTTTAATATTTTTGCAAGTTTATTCAGACACATACTGCAAAGTAGGAGTATATTTTACCAATTTTGCTATACAAAAGTAAAAGTGAAAATTTCTGATCACACTTTTACGTTTGTTATATTTAATTAATAGGTGAATGAACTTAAGGCCAGCGATGCCCAAACTTCTTCATTCCAGGACCCACCTAGACAGGTATAATCTATCTTGAGACCCACCACAATATTTTGAATGGAAATATGGGGAGAAAATACACAATTATCCTCTATAAATAGAAGAGTTTATATTTCCTCTAAATAGAATAAATGACATTTAAGCTTCCCAAACTATCTAATGGTAAAACATCAAAGCTATTGTTATTGCCAGTCATTAACTGGACTAAGTTTTCATTAAACTTGTGTGTCATTCAGAAGCCACGTGACTTTCCACGACCCACCTCATGCCACTGTGCGACCCACAAGGGGGTCCAGACCCACAGTTTGAACCCTCCTGCCTAGTAGACAACTAATAGAGGGTTGACGTGAGTGTGAATGCAACGTAGACGAACAGGAACTTGACAGCACCTGCTTTAATATTATAGACAAATCCCAATACGTAGCGATATCACATACTGACAAATGCATACTGACAAAAATGAAAACTAAGACACAATGTGAACATACCTGAATCCCCTCAGGACAGTACGGTGACAGCACGAGCAGCGTAGACAGGCTGACAGCCACATACTACACACAAACGCTTCCAGGAGGTTGTCACGTGATCACGGGGCGGGTTAATCTTGTGGTTTACGTACGTATTTATTTATTTAAAAATATATTTACTTTTATAAAGATAAGATAATATATTAATAGCACTGTGTCTTTGGATGCTTGGTGAAGAAGAAGAATTTATTCAGTGCAGATACGTTATTGGTGTAAGCTATTCAAACAGGGGAAATTAAGAAACGAGCGCGCGATGTTCAAACAAACAATTAAATTGCTCGATGGTACCAGTTTAAAGTCCGTGTTAAGAAAGCATGTTATCTGCTTATTCAAAAACTGTTAGTGCTGAATTTGGAGTAATGCACTGCGTGTGAAGATGAGAAATTCCAATTTGTTTTGAGATAAAAACGTTTTTTAAATGCCTACGATGCAAAATGATTGTGTTATGTAGGTCGGTGCCCAGAGGGGGGCAATAGTTGCCAATAGGTTTGGAATCTGTGTCAAATGTGGCCTTTCATAACATTTACTAGGTGTCAGATTATGAACCACTTTTATATTACAATGAAACGTATAGCTTATTGAAATTTGTCACAAAAAAACATGTCACAACCGCACATTCAAGACATGGAACCTATTGCACTGCATATTTCACAATAGATTGAGCAATGAGTTTTCATCAATGTGATCTTGAAGATAAATAGTTACTAATGTGTAGGCCTACATGTGTGTGTTCCTCTTCTTTACAACACATTCCTGTTTTTCTTTACAGAGAGAGAGAGAGAGGGAGAGAGAGAGAGAGAGAGAGAGAAAGCAAGTGCTAGGCAAAGTAAATTCAAAAGAACCACTGACCTCAGGAAACATGTAAAATCACCCTTTCAGTCTGGTTTTGAAACTCTCAGAATCTATTTTAGTCAGCACACCATGTCTCTTCTTGCAAGTATTAACTCTATTAAGAATAAAATATCATGCTATGACATAATATCATGTTCAATTACTTGTATGGTGACTAAAATCAACTTTTTACAAAATCAACTGATAAGGTCCACCTATGAAAGCGGTTCATTTTAGTTCTTGAAAAGCTTTGCGCTCCTTGGATTTTGGCCATGAGACCTCAATAAATGTGTCTTGTTCTGAAGATCTGGATTTAAAGGAATAGTTCACCTTTAAAATGAAACTTCGGTCATCATTTACTCGCTCTGTTGTCATTTTAAACCTGTGTGGTTTTCTTTCTTCTACAAAACACAAAAGAAGATATTTTGAAAAATGTTGGTAAACAAAAACCGTTGGTCCTCGTTGACTTCTATTGTGTGAACGTAAAACCAATGCAATTCAATGGCGACCAACGATTATTGGTTACAACCCTTTTTCAAAAAATCTTCTTTTGTGTTTTGCAGAAGACAGTAAGTCAAACAGGTTTGAAATGACAAGAGGGCGTGTAAATAATGAAACAATTTTCATTTTGAAGGTGAACTTTTCCTTTAGGTTTTGCCATATGTTATCTGCCCGTATTTAATGTATAACATACACAGACCTCACAAAAAGTAAATTTTTTGAATGCATATGTACTGTATACCTTAAACATATTATGAACTTACAAAGAAAATCAAGATTTGATGTTAGGATCTGATGGATCAACTAATCGCCTTCTGTCTAATTCTAAGTTGTGCTGTAATGTACTGAAAAAATACAATACAAATAAAAAACTAAATAAAATTGCAATTATGAAATTAAGCACAACATGTGTGTTTTTTCATAAAACCATTTGAATTCAGTTTAATGCGACCTTTTAAGTAATATAGATTTTAGGAACATTTTACACCAAACACAGAATTTACACAGATGTGCATCTTCACATGCACACACACACACGATCACACTAAAAATCACAGCTGGGACCACACTAAAACTGGCCTCCCAGCTAGATCACCAGCTGAAGTCAAAGTGTGATGTAAAATGTAAACAAGGTGACAGAAGTTCCTGTTTGTGTGACAAGTGTTTGTGCTGTATAGCAAGTTGAATGTGTTCCATGAAGAAAAAATCAAGGAGCTCATCTGTCACCTTTTTAACGTGCAGCCAATGGGGCCATGTGTGATTTGTGTGCGAGTATGTTAAAGACTGCTCGGGGTAGGAATGGTTGTGGCACCAGGGGTCTTATTGTGTGTAAGATCTCCCACACTTCTTTCAATCATCCACGCTCTTTCCATCACCCCCTTACTGCCACCCTGACACTTGTCTTCCTTGGATTTAAGTGCTTTGTTCCTTTAACTCCTTTGTTCTTACGCCAGGACAGCATTCCAATCAAGCTGAGCATACAAACACATGCATATGAATGTGTGCCATCCTCTTTATGGGGCTCTTCACCAACACACATTACATTTATCTTCCCTCTAAACACTGCGCTGACTAATTTAAGGCCCTGCCTGCTCCTAAGTACTCAATACTTCTAGATTAAGAAACTGAATGAACCCTGTTAGTCATGTAGCAGATCAAAGAAACTGGTTTAAGTAGAAGCAAACTAGGGATACATAAGTGGAATACAATTAACAAGTGTTAAAAAGAAGATGTACAAGTATTTATTTCACGTCTCTCACACGTTTGTTCAATCGCAGAATTTTGTTGTCAAATATTTAATGTAGTGGACAGGTATACAACAGATTGTTGTCCCACATATTTGATGGCACCCATTGTTGATGTTTACTAAAAATGAATGAGCTCTGAGATTTATATTTCATCACCAGTTTTGAGATATTAAGCATTAAAGTTTTTTGCATTCCATTTGACTTTTGAGATAGAACCTTTTTGTTTCCAAAAAAATGTTTAAATAAATTACGCAATGCAAAGAAAAAAACATCACATATTGTAAATTAGTTTTCAGAATATGAATATGTAATTAACAAAAATGTGTCCAAAATGTCGTATAGACCCTTAACAGAAATTCGAAGGTGACTATTTCCTCAAGACATGTTTTTTCATAAATGTGAATTAACAGAGGTAAAGGTTCAATTTTACCCTAATATCGCTGCTGTCTTTCTGAAACCTTGTGTCTCCATATTTGGTGACTTTTATTTTTTTAAATCATTATAATTAGTCATCCTTTATGTTTGTCACTGGAGTGTATTCAATTCAAACCAATAAAATGTATTTAAATGTCCATCTCAACTTTAAAACACAGTATTTAATCATTTAAAAATAAAGTGTTTTTTCTATTTCCTATAAAACTGAAATTTTGGACATCTGATGTTTATATATTAAAACTATAAAAAACATCTGGGTGATACAGGGTGGTCCACTTTTCTTTAGGGCCTTGTGGTCTCTGTATTTACTCCTTTAGGGTTTATTCACAATAACTGGAAAGCTGTTATCTCTCGTGTTATACTTGACATTAAAGTTTGTGAATGGAATACTACTAAAATGACGTATATAATGTTACACATAGTGCAGACAACAAATTGTTTGTCAGTTCTGATACCTGATCAAACAATCCCTGTTCCATTGTTTTGAAACAGAAGTGCATAGATTTTGATGGGAACATTTTATGCCAATGGAAATCTGTATACAAAACTATAACTACACATATTAACCTCTTTCATGATTCAGAAGCATGACTAGTTTTGTTAAAGTTACATTAACAGTGCGTTAACTACTCGCCATATGTCACTGGCACACATCCCGCGACAGTGGCTCTAGTAAAAGGATTCGTGTAGGACCGGCACTGTTAACAAAGCCTTTGAGGGCCAGACAGATTCACCGGAACCCACAATGGAGGGCCGCCTCTGTATTTGCGTTTTCGACTAGAGGTGGGGACGAGGGTGACGAGAGAGTGTCGAGGGGTGGATGAGTTGAATGACCTGCAGCAGTGGTCTCACTGCAGATCCGTGACCCTCAGAGTAAAGGGCCAGCCTCCTGGCGTGAAGTGCTTTGTATTGATGGTTGTGTGGAACAGAGTGGAAGGGTGCAGGGGGGATCGACGGGAGTGCAGCAGATAATTCAAGCCTCCTGCGTCGCACATGGCCCGTGAATGAAAAGAGTCCTCTGCATTGTGAGGGCATCTCAATGGCTCTAGCTCCTCATTTGTTGAAGACAAATGTTCCTCTGAACATAAGTGTCTTGTGCTTGCACACCAAATAGAGCAAAGTCATTAATCATCCATTTTATGTGGCCAAGAGCTTGTTCCAAAAATTAAAAAGCATGCTCAACTTTTCAAGAAGTTCTGGGAAGATAAACAAGGCTTTTCTTTGTAGAAACATTAACGTACGCACATAAATATACACAAAACCATGTTAATTACAAGCGTTTGCCCGTGCCTAATTGGTTATCCGTTTTAATAGCAAGACATGTTGATAAAACTGTGCTCGCTGCAAGTCACCCCAGTATAGAGATTGGACTAGACAAATGTTGGACCTCCATTTGTCTTTATAAACTATATGTCTCTAAACCTTCTCACAATAGATTCATAAATAGCCTCCCGTTGAATATTGTGCAATTCATCTATCAGGAAATCTTCCAGTTTCTACAGAAAGGTTGGAGCAGGGAACCTGCTTCTCACTCTTATTTCATAATTGTAAATTCATAATCATTCATAATTGTAGAGAGCTTTGCTCTTGAAACACTACAGGAGTTGAAACAGGTTGTTTAAGTTGTAGGTGCTCTAAACAGAACTTGTTCTGGGACAACTTGTTCACACCCTTTTTTTGCCATGCAACCTAATATAAAGTTACAAAGGATGACCACAATGTTTTCTTTTATAACAGTTTCTTACACAATTAGTATTAACCCCTAACTGTGAGAGTTTATGTTATTTTGTTTGTGTCTGAACATGTAAGATTATAATTTGAAACATGGATTGTCTATTTGTGATAATATCTCGTTTGTTTAGTTGTAGTTTCAGGCCAGTATCTTTTCTTTCTGTTATGTTGGTTATATTATTTTTATATTGGCACTCTGCTTAGAAGTTACCTGTTAACACATTCCTCAGACCAGCTGATGGAAAATATTCCTTTCTTGAGTCATCTATTGGTAAAGGTTTTTGAATAAAGGGGCTGTTTTTTGCCTTTATGTGTTTGTGTTTAGTCATCTCACTGCTTTTCATGTGTATTATGGTGTTTTCTTAACGTCATCATGAGGACACCTTGAAATTATATGACATTTTTGTCAAAATTGAGTTATTACATTCGTATTTTGTGACGTTTTGTATGTTGTGTACATTTGGGTTCTATCTAAAGTCAAATGGAATGCAAAACTATTTCAAAACTGCTCCGAATGCAGAAAAACCTTATACTTCCAAGGTTGTGAATTAAGAAAGTTGAAGGGTTTGGTGAGGTATATTGCGTTTAACAACTATTCAATTCAAGGAAGTTTAACTTGTTTAATTTTTGTGAAATAACATATCGTCAATTTTGAACAAATAATTAATGTTGTTGTTATGCAATGTGTTTTGTACTTTTGTAGGTTTGTCCGTAAGATAAAGACTGAAATATATAATAAAAAAGTCGCCTTTAATGCTTTTAATGGCTGATATCTACACAGCACCATCTACAGTGCTCTGATTCTCCTGTCAGTTAAACTCCTTGATTTTGTTCAGTGCCCTGGTGCATAAATCTCTCGTCAAGTTTGTCCAAAATTAAAGCCGAAGTCTTTTATTCACCCTCCATGTCTAATGAATATTCATAATTGCTCTCACAATGCAGGCAGCTTCTAAAGCTCTTGAGAAGAAGTCAGCTTGTGTTTGACTCCCAGGTCATAGCACTCTGGCAGACTGCGGCACAAAAGAGACTTGACTCAAGCATTCCTCTACGTTGCCCGGCAATGCTTTTGTTTGCCCTGTTTCGCTGTCTACATATTCATACTCCTTCAAGTCATTAGTAGTTAGTCATTCATTGAGGCAAGCCCACTTGACCCCTTTCTTTTCCTTGTCATGGGAAAGACATAGTGACGGAGGGTTTGCAAAACATTTGGAGAGTGTTTAAGGTTAATTCAATAACTAACTATTTAAATTTAATAACTAGCTCATCAATCCATCATAATAGTGTGTTAGTCTACATTTAGGGTTACAAGCTTCAGCCACATAAGCCTGTGATAAAATAATAATATTGGGTTTGTAAAATTCTGGTTTATCAATGAAATCCAGTGTTTTTTCACCGCTTCAATTGTTGGGTCATTCAAATGCCTTTTCTATATATATAAATACGTTTTATTGGACAACTGTCTACTAAATAAATAAAAAACGTTGGCTGAAGATGAAGGAAGTTCCTTGTATAATTTCTGAACAGATTAGCTTATTTAAGTCAAATTCACAGTGAATACGATCTTTAAAGTGGTTTCAGTCCAAATTATCTCGATATTATCTTAAAAGGAAAGGAACTGAAGAGCGCTCTCTTTGAACTGAGACCGTGCCCAATCGTCTAAAATTACTATTGTGCAAATGAACCTGGGCAAACTTCCGAAACACATTGAACAGGTGTGGAGGCTGTCACTCAAAGCACCCGGGTCCACGGCCACGCCCCACCGGCTCCATACATGGAGCGCATTCCAGAGGGCGGAGTCACTTGACTTCCCACAGCCATGAATGAAACTTGTCTACACTTTAGTAAGTTCCTGTGTCGCGTATATGTCGGAGGAATTTCGTGCGGAGCGAAAACTTTACATTTAGGAGAAAGATGGAGAACCGCCGCACGTCGCTTCGTTTATTATTTGTGTATTTATTTGTTAACAACGTATTTATTGTGATCCAGTCAAAAGAACGTAAGTAAAACTGACTTTCTGTTCTGAAAAGTGCTCATAAATACTCAGTGTAGAGAACATGACATGCCGTTTTTCCGATAAGTTTGTATTCTATTTGTTTATCTATTCATTATTCGTATAAATGTAGATATAAGCATTTTATTTCATTTTTATTGACGTGTAATTTAAGCATCATTTTTATCCAGAGCTTTTTTTATTTGATCAACTCATTATACGGTTATTAAAACGTGCATTCATTTTTATGCCTAATTTTTTTATCATGAACTAGATGTGCTGCTTGATATGAAGGCTGCCGGAAGTGAGTTGGGTTGGTTGACCAGGCCGAATGAAGAAGGGGTGAGTTTATCATTTATATTTCTATAACAGTAATGCAATGATTAAAATTGGCTCCATTAAGTCTCCCGTTTTGTTTGCTGTACATCAAACGTGTTACACGGACATGAGTCAATTTGAGTTTTATGAAACTCCTCTGTTGAGTCATATCCTAAACCCATTACAACCTTTTAAAGCCATTAAAGTTATTAAAGTTACCTGAGTAAGACAAGTCGACATTTCTTTGGCAACAGCCCACCTGAATAGTGTAATATCATGAAGTAAATCTATTATTACACTACAAAAGACTGTGATGTTACATGTGCAATATACTGTAATATGGAAATGGACTTGTTGAATGGACAAATAAGCTAATGACAAAAGTTTGTTCTATAATACTACAATTGCTTAAAATTTGTATTTGTGTGTGAAATAATTTTTTTGAAATTCTAATTCGCAAGTCATGAATGCAATTCCAAGTAATGGAAATTCAAAGCTGTGGGAAACCTGACATACTAAATTCAGAAAGAAAGCAAATAGGTTTTGCTTGGAAAGCATGTTATATAAATATTTTCCTTTATGAAGATTTTGAATGAATAGGGTTTGATCTGAGGCTGTGCAGAAAGCAAACCACATTTAATCTTTGAAACATTGTTTTTTTAAGAATCCACTGCAAATTCCTCTCCAGCCAAACTAAGACCGCACTTGAAACATACTGCGGTGTCCGGCCGCTTACTCCTAGCATGCGTACTCGCACACTAACTTGCTTAATTAATCTTTGAGGTTAGATCTGTCATCTTACATTTTCCTGATGTTGCGAATGCTTTCCATCAGTCATCTCTACGCTGCTGTGTTCAAAAAGCCCTTTGAGGTCATGGCTATTTTGTGAGCTTTTCCAGAGCTTTTTGAAGAGCCGAGTGAAAGAGAATGTTGCAAGGGAGAAATAGAGTGAGCTTTGTGGGAAAGAGGAGAGCTTTTCTTTCACAGAGGCCTGCTTTTTGTCCTCATCCACACCCTTCTAATGAAATACATTTACAAAGGTGTGACTCCCACATTCAGTATGTCTTGTTGCAACTGAAATCTTGAAATAAGATACTGGAACAGGATATGTATTGAAGTGTAAAAACGAAAAAACGAAAAAACGAAAAATGTGTTTTTAATTAAGATTGTAATGAAGTTTCTCTTTCTCTCTTTTTCAATGTTCCTCAGTGGGAGATTGTCCAGACGGTGGTGAACGGCTCACTACTTTATACCTACAGCGTGTGCAATGTCGCCACTGACGTCGATCAGGACAACTGGCTTCGCACCACATTTATCCAGCGTGGGCTCGACATTTCTCGCGTCACCGTTGAGCTACGCTTTGTGATACGGGACTGCAACTCGTTCGGCGGCTCTTCGCCATCCTGTCGAGAAACCTTCGGCCTCTACCTAGGCGAATACGACACGGATGTCGGCACAAACTTTCGCAAAGGCCAGTTCAAAAAAATAGCAACTGTAGCGCCGGACGAAGTAACAGCCAATCGCGGAGGGGGCCGAGCCGATCTACGGGTGAACGTTGAGAGGCGGAGCATCGGACCCCTCTCCAGAAGGGGGTTCTACCTAGCCTTCCAGGATCTGGGGAGCTGTGTGGCTGTCCTGGGTTTGAAGGTTTTCTACACCACCTGCCCAGCCATGATGAGGAGCCTGGCCGCCTTCCCTGAGCAGGTGGCATCAAGTGCCTTGGCGGAGGTGGAGGGCACCTGTGTGAAGGACGCAGTTGTGGTTGGAGACGCTACTCCACGAATGTACTGCACTTCTGAGGGAGAGTGGGTCGTTCCTGTGGGCCAATGTATCTGCCGAGCGGGATACCAAGCTGTTGGAGAAACCTGCAAAGGTAAGCTTTTGTAACATGATAAGGGTCTATCTAGATGGGTTTTGTCAGAAACCAAGATAAGACTGTGTTAAAATCACTTCAATTGTTAATCGGCCCAACCAGTCGCTCATTATCTCAAACAAGCCAAAATCTGCATTTTCTTGGACTGGTTGATGTATTCCTCTGTAAGTATGGTGGGCTTCGGTATTCGAATGTTGAATGCACAGAATTTGAACTGAATAGCAAATGCAACCCTGGAGCAACTGCGGGTCATTGTGGGTGGGCAGATGGCAAGTGTCTTGGCGGGTGAGGGTGTGTCTGGGAAGCCTGAGAGATTTTTGTGGTTGCCACAGAGCTGTTTGAGGAGTTTGTGAGATGACTAGAGTCAAATGGAATGTCAGCCGGCCCCACACCCTCTCACCTGCCGGTGTATTATTTCTGAATGTTTGTTTAGTGTTTCAGGAAGGAAGTGCGAAGATACAAGGCTGCCACTGAAAAGGAATGTACGTGCATATTAACAGTTGCATGATTTGCATTCATAGGTTTTTGCCCTTCAGACATTGTCACAATGATTTGAATAGAAAGAACCTCAGCTACAAGCTTGGATGACAGGGGTGTAATCTTGCAAAGAGTAATTGAAGATTGATGGTTTATTTATTTGTTGAAATATGTCCGTTTAGAATTGAATGAAAAAGAAAGTCGCCTTGAACCGGCATAAGCATGTTTGGAAATGTGAGAAGTGTGAGATAACACAATATCACCAAGTGGCATTTGCAGTTTGATACTAAAAGAACTAAGGTCAATTTACTGAGTCATTTTTAAAGGGAATTTTAACCAAGTTGTCCTAGGGTGACTTAAAGAAACGGTTCACATAAAAATGAAAATTCCATCTTTATTCACTCACCCTCACCAAATCTGTATAACCATCTTTGGTCTGAGAAAGATATTTGGAAGAATGCTTGTGACCAAACAGTTATTTGCCACCATTGGAAAGTGGCAAAAATTGCTTTAAAAAAGTTTTTTGTTCTGTTAAAAACAAAAGAAGATATTTTGAAGAATGTAGGAAAGCAAACCGTTCTGGGACACTTTCGACTACCATTGTTATTTTTCCTGCTATGGTAGTCAATGGTGGCTAAGAACTGTTTGGTTACATGCATTTTTTCAAATGTCTTTCTCTGTGTTCAAAGAAATGTATACAGATTTGAAACAACTCGAGGTTGAGTAAATGATGACAGAATTTTTATTAATGGGTGGACTGTCTCTTTAAGTTTGAACTTTATGTAATTATTTACTATGAGATTTTTTATTTAACTAGGAATAAAAAAGTATTCTTTCTTTTTTAAAATAAATGCCACTGGGTTCAATACTTTTTTATAATTGAATGCATTTACACCCATACTTTTTAAGAGTGCCCTTCAAGACTTTTTGAGGAAACTTTACTATCTTTATGTTCAAGGTTTTCGTTTCCTTATAAAATTCCCCAACAGGCTTATCTCCCTTTTCCCATATCTCCCAACAGCTGATATGACTCAGTGGGCAGAGCTCCCATTACCTGGCTTACTTTGCGTGTGTAAGCGTGTTACCATGACAACGGCACACCACAGATTACAGAGAAGGTTTGGCATGTTTGAGGTCTGTCTGGGATAGTCATCATGTAATTGAAGGTTATCTCGGAACTCTGGACAGCTTTTGTACTTGTGAGAAAATGTGCTTTTAAGTTGACACGCTGTGAAACTCCAAATGCAATATTTTAGGAGTTCAATAACATCTTTATTCTTCGGCAAACAACCTCTAGTATAACAGCAGGTCCAATTGTTGTATGTTACAGCCGATAAAGCTAACACACACAGTCTTTAAAAAAAAGCCACATATTAGAAACCATTAGGAAGGTCAGTCTCGGGAAGAATGTGTTTAAAGACCTTGACTTCTGGACGTCCGACAGGAACCAGCACCTGAAACGGACTTTGGAGAAGATCAAGGGGCTGAAAAAAAAATCCCCGGCATTCTGGGTTAGTGGAAAAGGGCAGATTCCAAACATTTCCTTTATTATGCAGTTTCCAAGAGACGTGCTAAATGTTTTGACACTTTTGGAGGAAGCGTGAGGAACGATGACCAAATGACACGGCCTATGTAATAGAAACTGAATAGCTGCCTTTTGATGACATGTTTCAGGAATGAAGCCTACATGTCCAGACATCCCAAAGAGTTTGGGATCTTTCTGTTTTCCATCCTGACATTTTTTTTCCAGTAAACCATTGTTTCACTCTATAATTTCATCATTCGCTTATCTCTTTAAAGCCCCAGAGTGAACAACCTTCAGCCTTTTGATTTAGGTTGGTGATGTTTTTTCACTGTGTAGAGTGGAAAGATGCCTCAAAGCATTCGATTTAAGGGAGGGTTTTTAACCACAAACAATCACGGAGACAATGGCGTTGCTGTTGTCATTGTTTTCAGGGGAGTTTTACGAGTGCCTTTCTGCGTGACTGCTGCTCTGCTGTTCGGCTTATCGCCACCTGCCAGTTTTTGTGGGGGACAATTGTAGTTGGGCAGGCATGGGGGAAGGGGTCTTGCTTAAATGGCCGGCCAGAGAAATTGAGAAGTTTCATCGGGAAATTCCCAGCGTTCCGATGTTTAATTCCTTTTGGGGAAAAGTTTCAGCAGTTTTTGACCGTAACATCATTATTAATGCTGATAGATGTTGAAAGCATGTGTAAAATGTATTCTTGAGCAGTTGGGTACTTTTCATTGCTAGTTTTTTTTCGACTGATATGGGTTTTTCAATGACATACTGAAACCGATATCTTGAGAATAGTGTAATACAATGGCTAAATATTAGGACAGACAAACGATTATTCGCGAATAATCGCACACAGAATAAAAGTTTGTGTTTACATAAAATATGTCTGTGTACCGTTTATATTAATTGTCTATTTATAAAACCATACACGTACATGTGTATATATATATATGAATATTTAGGAATATTTAAATATTTACACTAATATTTACACGTTTATTTATATTGACCAATAATTTCAAATTATATATAAATGTTTTATAAATTTTATATTTGATATTTTTCTTAAATATATGCATGTGTGTATATGTTTATAAATACAAAATTATATGCTCAGTACACAGACATATATTGTGTAAACACACTCTTATTTTGGATGCGATTAATCGTTTGATAGCCCTAATACATATATGTGGGTAGTTGACAAATTTAATGTGAATGTGTCCTATGGTGTGAAAGCAAAAATGTATTAATTAACTCTCACGCTATTTTATATTATAAATATGAATAAAATAAAATAGTATATTATTTACAGTTACAGTGGCTACAAAATGTTTGCGGTCACACCATAGGACACATATATGGTATATTTGCCAACTACCTATTTATAAACACAATAAATATAATAATTAAAATAACAGAAATAATAAATAAATATAAAATATAATACTTTATATTAACTTTACATTTACTATATATATATATATATATATATGCTTTAATTTCTAGGAAAAGGACAAAAATAATTATGATTAAATCTTAAATTTTTAAAGTTACTTCTACAAAATTTGCTTACATTTGGAAAGCAGCCGTAACGAAACTGCTATTCTAACCGTTGACCTTTCCACCCAAAGGGCATTAACTATTCCCTTTGTGCATTGTGTCCACCAGTCAAAGACTTGGGTCTTATCAGCCTTTCAATCACTCGTGTCATGCATATTTCAGCGAATGGTGGAACACAAACGCAGTCAAAGTGCGCAAAATAGGCCTTAGTCAAATATCTCCACTTCCTCCATGTGCTGTCGCTGATGGAGCTATGACACTCTCCACCGACGCAGCTTAGCCCTAAATAGCTCCCTAGTGAAATTGGTCAGCCTGACGCATGGACGTCGCCTGTCAGCTTTTCCAGAACTCCGTATAAAATCCCCAAGGAAATGACATCAACATAATAAATAAGACCTATTACTCAAACTGACACTCTGAAGTTCGGATTCAGAGTTACCAATTTCACGTACGACGCCCACAATCGAGAAGATTAGACGATTGGAATGGGAGTTACCCCATTCTGGTTTCCAATAAAATGGACAAAGAGAGGCCGCTTTTCTTATGCGCATCCCCTCCTCCCATAGACGTCCATCCTTACAGCAGAGCAAATACACAAAACCCAGTGTAAAATCCCAGCGGGAGAGCCTCTGTCAGCGTTCCTTACGCACCCATTCACACTCGCTCACCTCCCGCCGGTCGTCAATCTGAACCTTGGCCCTTTGTTGGTGTGAGGGACTAGACCCGGGGGTGGACATAGTCCCATCAAAGGACGTGTGGAATCTATATTCACACTGATTTCTTGAGCCACTGAGGTTCTCATGCCTATTGAAATTAAAGCGCACCAGAAGCGGAGTGAGCTTAGGTCGGAGCATGTGATTCAGAATCATCGCCTTCAGCTCTCTTTGTTAATGATTGTTATATCACCCCCCCCCCCGATCATTCTTTCCGGAGTTTCATCCTTTGTGTTTGTTATAGCATGTCCTCATCCTTCAGCGGAGGAAGGAAAGGAGGAGAAGAGAAGGTCTGAGTACTAACATATGCTTGCATTCCAACATCCTGTTTTGTCAAACGGACATCCACATGTGCCCTATAGATCACCTGTCGTTATTCGATTTTTTTCTTAATTCTTTCATCACGAATTGGACAATACGCTTGAGCTGTACAAAAGTTAAGTGACCAGTTTGACTAGTTCTAGTTGTTTACATCAGCCTAAAAATCTTCCGCTTGGCATTGTGTGTTGCATCGCTCAATAGAAACAACATTGCTTTTTATGAATGCCTGTTGTTATGGATCGACTGTCTGTTGCGCTGGGTTCATTAGCTCTTGTTGTGTGGATTTGCGATGGCAGTGAAAGATCAGCTCTTCCTAAAGTTGAGCGGTTCCGCCCTTGCTGCACGCACGCAATGGCAGAGACTAAAAAGGATCACAGGGTGGTTATCGAAACTGCATTTTTAGCTAAAGGTGAATCTTTGTCCTCATTTGTTGTTTGCTCACCTGTGTTTTTCCTGTGATCTCTTTCATAGCATGTGAACCTGGCTATTACAAGAGCACAGATTCCATCCAGCCTTGTCAAGCGTGTCCGGATAACACCCAACGCTCGGGTCACGGAGCGCTCCTGTGTTCATGCCTGGAAGGCTTCTACCGGGCCCCGACGGATCCCAACACCGCACCCTGCTCTGGTTAGTGTGGATATGTTTTTGAATAAAAGTTTGAAAAGTGTGTGTGAACAGTTCACAAAATCACATTTTACATGTTATTTAACGTAATTACCATTTTCGCTCGAAAACCAAACAAACAAAAACCAAAATGCTTTTTTCCTTTAGCTCTTCCTAGTCCACCCCGAGACATAGTCTACGCCCCCCTTCTGACAGCAGGGAGTTTGCAACTGACCTGGGGCCCCCCAGCCGACACAGGCAGTCGCAGTGACATTTCCTACAGTGTGGCATGCGAGCGCTGCGAGGGTGGTCTGTGTTTGCCGTGCGGTGGTAGGGTGCGATTTGAGCCCACGCAGACGGCCTTGAAAGACCCTGAGGTTGTGGTTAGTGAGCTGGAACCTCACGTTAACTACACGTTTACGGTGGAAGCCCAGAGCGGTGTGTCTCAGTTCAGCCGGCAGAAAGCCACGGCTAGCATCACAACGGTGCTTCATTTCACAGGTTGGACATTTTAAGAGTTGTTTTACATTAGCGGAAACAAAAATGCATATTTGACTGTCCAATACAATTTGCGGACCAATGGGGTTTCGCTGTGGGGCGAGGCTAGAAATACTATTGAACATGTCATGGTGATATGATGTTGCACAATTTCATCCCATTTTTAGCTGAAATACTGATGAATCGTGGTTTTGGTTTCAGATGGTCCCAGGGTGTTGTACCTACGAGTGGAAGATCGGACCACCAACAGTCTGACTTTATCGTGGGTTGTGGACCACCATGTGCAGAACCTTGTCGCCCCCCGCTATGAGCTCATGTACCGCAAGAAGGTGATTACATTTATTTTTAGTGGGCTTCACTAAAGAGGAAATGCTTTAGAAGTTTGTTAAAACTCTACAATACGGTTTACAAGGTTTCGAAATCTACTTTACATTTTTTAAACCCAAAAGTTGTAAATGTTAACATTAACAAGCACAATGAGCTAACATGAACCATTGTATTGACATCAACTAACATTAAAGTCCTGTGAAATTAAAACTTACAGAGCCTATCTTTTCATGAAATATTGCAGTGTTCATTGTAAATAGTTTATCAATGTGGGTCGTTCTCTTTTTAAAATTTGTGTGCCTTCATAATCTTCAGTTAAAATCTGAAAATACACTTCCGTCTGACTATCCATCTTAAAGGATGTTTGTTAGACGGCTTGGGTGGGGCACCCGTTAACTCCTCCCTTTCAACTGTCCGTCTGCAGCCTGTTCCATTTAAAAATGAAACTGCTGTATTTATACATCCAATCAAATCACAGAGACGACGAAAGCCACGCCCACTATTCTTCGTATTCAAATTCCATTTCACTCGGAAATTCCAGTTCACAGGGACTTTAATAAAGATGAATAAATGCTGAAAAACTATGTTGGTTATTGTTAGTGCCTGTTAGTTAATGCATTCACTAATGTTTACAAATGCAACCTTATTGTAAAGTGTTACTTAAAGTTATTTCAAAACTAGCATGTGACTGTTTGAAGATGTTTTGCTATTGGTTTTAAAGGGGTTCAGACTTACGGTTTCCGTCTGGCAGACAAAAATATCTCAGACTCACATTGAAGGATGGATGTTGAATTTTAAATAGAAACTTGGGGTGGGCTAATTTGAAATGAGCCAGTGCAATCCCACCTATAACACCCAAGCACTCTCTTTCTGTGGCCTTTCCATTTTTAACCATTTAGACTAAACATTCAATTTCCTCTTCCCATTGTTTCATAGGAGGATCCCGGAGACCTGGATGTCACCACCTACAACGTTCTGGTCTTGGAAAAGAATTTCGTCCAGATAAATGATCTCTTACCGGGCACGAAGTATCTGTTTCGCGTTCACACTCTCACGGCAGAAGGTCACCCTAGCAGCCACAGCGCAGAACTTGAGTTGGAGACACTGGCTCTCGGTAAGCACTCGTGTGCGTGCGAATCCATCCGTGGGTGTTTGTTTTGTTGTGCTGTTTGCTCTCACAATATGATGTGTGCGATAGGTGGTGGGTGGTCAACAAGTGAGAACGTTTGTCAATGCTTTAATTTTTTTGGTCTCCAACAGCCGAATCTCAAACTCAGAATAGTTCAATGGTTGTCATGGGAGCCATCGCTGGGGGCGGAGTGATGTTGTCGATCGTCGTGGTCATTTTGCTGCTACACAAAAGGTTAGAGAACTTATCTGTGGCTTGACGTATTCCATTCCACGCACTTCTTTATCCTTATCACATCTCTTTTCAAGACAGGATTTCCCAACTTTCCATTCTGATCAGGCGTAGTTTACATTCTTGCTTTGATATGTAATCACTGTCAATTTAGAAATCAGGACAACGGCTTAAATCGGTCTCCTAATGTGTTGTTGAATTCTCTTTCATCAGGCGAATGAACTCGCATGTTCGACAGAGAGTTGATGGAGATTATTTCTCATGTCCAGGTACGGAACGGATTTAAAAATAAACCTTTTCCACACAAATCTGATCCTCTCCAAAGCTGCCAGTATTCAAAAGTGACAAAATCTTTCCCCGTTTGTTTTACAGAAAAACTCCTTCCTTTGACTACCTACGTTGACCCCCATACATACGAGGACCCCTCGGCAGCCATCCTCAAGTTTGCAAGTGAAATTCCTCCTAGTCATATCACCAAGCAGAAGGTCATCGGTGCAGGTATTCAGATAAAAAAAAACATATTTACTTTTTAACAAACGTTTTGACGAACAGTATTAGACTTGGATGTTTACAGGACCAAATGTAACAATTGTGCTTCCGTGTTGTTCCCTAGGAGAATTCGGTGAAGTTTTTCGTGGTTCTCTGAACGTACCGGGACGCTCTGAAGTCGCTGTAGCCATAAAGACGCTGAAGCCCGGCTACACCGAAAAACAGAGACAAGACTTTCTCAGTGAGGCCAGCATCATGGGACAGTTTGCTCACAAGAACATAATCCGCCTGGAGGGTGTGGTCACTAAATGTAAGCGCTAAATATCTTATAGTGTGGATTTAATTTCATTTTTATTGCATTTAAAATGCACAAAATGCTTATTTTAACACTCTGTTCTCTTCTACTTTCAGTCAAACATGCTATGATTATTACGGAGTATGTTGAGAACGGAGCGTTGGATCAATATTTAAGGGTATGTTTTATGTTTCAATCAACAAATGGGACAGACAAAATGTGCAAATTTGTCCTATGGTGAAAAAAAAAAGAATAAAGATAAATCTCTCTTACGCTATTTAATGTGATAAAATAGATTAACAATAATATAAAACCATGTCATATTAACAGTCTTCACACCATAGGACGATTTATTCGTCAACTACCTAGATGTTTTTCTTTTGAAACTTTTGTCACAATGTATCAGATGTATTTATGCGTTCCTTTGTGCTTCGCAGGATCACGATGGTGACTTTTCCTCCTATCAGCTGGTGGGCATGCTCAGTGGCATAGCGGCGGGTATGAAATACCTCTCTGACATGAACTACGTCCACAGGGACCTTGCCGCTCGCAACGTCCTGGTTAACGGAAACTTGGAGTGTAAGGTCTCCGATTTTGGTCTTTCGCGAGTGCTGGAGGACTTTCCTGAAGGAACCTACACGACCACAGTAAGCAATATAAAATCATAGAACCATAACATAAATTGTATTATTGTCATGATTTGAGATTGAGGCATTAAACGAAATTGCAAGCACGAATAGTAATTCTTTACTTATTTTAATCTTTCAGGGAGGCAAAATTCCTATTCGTTGGACGGCACCAGAGGCGATAGCACATAGGAAGTTTACGTCAGCCAGTGATGTGTGGAGTTTTGGCATTGTCATCTGGGAGGTGATGTCATACGGAGAGAGACCCTACTGGGACATGAGCAATCATGAGGTATGTTTCTTAACCAAGAAAGCAGATTTTTCACATTTTAAGATCTCCTGGTTTTCAAGTATGGAAATTCATTTTCTCTTTTACTTTTACTTTTGGTCACAGGTGATGAAATCCATAAATGAAGG
This sequence comes from Triplophysa dalaica, assembly GCF_015846415.1. Taxonomy (NCBI): domain Eukaryota; kingdom Metazoa; phylum Chordata; class Actinopteri; order Cypriniformes; family Nemacheilidae; genus Triplophysa; species Triplophysa dalaica. The sequence goes on along the minus strand of NC_079547.1, from coordinate 21,456,237 downwards.
CTTCAGGTTGCCGGCGCCAATGGGGTGTCCATCTGCCGTCAACCAGCTCATGCTTCAGTGCTGGATGCAGGACCGCTTCAAACGACCACGCTTTGTTGATATCGTCAACTTGCTTGAGAAGCTTCTTCGTAACCCAGAATCCCTCTCCGCCATCGCCAGTATCGACCCACGGTAAGATCCACGCTAGAAGAACTGTTGCACTTCAAATACGGTCACTTGTGCTGTTTTTCTATTAGGACGTTTTCAAAATTTTATCGCCTATTCTTTTTCTCCCAGGGTCTCAATTCGGTTACCAAGCACAAGTGGTAACGATTGCGCCCCCTTCAGGTCAGTGGACGAATGGCTGGAGTCAATCAAGATGGGCCAGTACAGAGAAACCTTCGGCCATGCTGGAATTAAAACTGTGGAACAAGTGTTGTGCTTGAAAATTGAGTAAGTATTCCTTTACATTAACAAAAATGTATGACAAAAACAAAACAAATATTTTTATATGGATATACATCTATGATAAACCCTCATCTAACCCATAACTCTTTATTTTATCATAAAGGGACATTATGAACATCGGCGTGCGGTTGCCAGGCCATCAGAAAAGAATAGCATACAGCATTCTGGGTCTCCAAGACCCGGCCTTGGATTTGTTTGCAGTGTGACCGTCCGATGATGCACAGTTGAGCTGGCTCAGACTGGATTTCAAAGCTAGCTATCTTCCAGGATTCCCTTTGGAAATGAGAATGTTTACTGATATTTCAATGATTTTTCATCACTTTCTAAGCTTTTTTAAGAAATGACTATATATGAATTTCATTGTACATGGGACCCATATTTTTCTCTTGTCACTTTTTAAAAGCCATATTAATAATGTGGGCGTATGATGGTTTGTTTCAAGTACTGTAACTGTTGTCCTCAGCTCTGATGATCTAACTGTTTTGAGCGTTGAAACTATAAAGGGTACGTCATAGTAACCTTGAGGACCAGGTTTCCATGCCTTGTTGGGCATATATACAAATGCTATATGAATAAGTCCACATTTTCAACAGAGTTGTTATGTGTTGGAGTCTGTAAAATTACAAGTGTATAAAGGTTAGTAAATGTTAAATGGTCTTTGTTTTCAGTCAGCATGTTGACTGCCTGTTTTATATTTAAAGGTAGCACAGGAAGTTTACATGTCTTATTTTAGCTCTTTTTTTAATTTAATATTTATTTTTTTATTTATTGGCTGTGTTTGTAAAGAAAAATGTGTACTTTATAGTATTAAAATATTTGTAAGTCTTCATCTTGCATCATTTTTGCTGTTCTCTATGCACCTTAGTTGTCTTCTGTGAGACAAATGAGCAGTGAAAAAAAACATAAATGATCAAAAAGTATAATAAGTAATGCATAAAATGAAAAGCATAAAAAAGAATGTGGGCGGTAATTTTGTGTTTTCTATAACAGCAGACAGACATAAAGCCTTCATTGTGCATTATGACAGGTGACCCAGTAAACACATGGCTTAAACTTTTCTTGTCTGTTTTAAGCCATCCCTATCAATAAAAAGAAAGGAATTTTAACATATCTAATATCCAATAACTATAGTATTCTGGCCCGTGCTATAGTTCTATAGTGTCTCATAAACACAGTATTTCATCACAACAGGGATGTAATTTTAGCTTCTTGGAGGGATTTTTCATGATATATTGTATATATTCAAGATGTACCACCAGATGTGTTATATACAATTCCACATAATGTATTCCAGTGAGAAACGATTCTCATTTCATATCCATTGTTAACCATTCCCTGATAAAAATGTGAAATGAGCACGAGTTGTAGTCTTAAAAAGGGTAGTCAGCGCCATCTGTTGGACTTATATAGCATTGCATTTGTCATTTTGGACCAAAACTGAAAACTACGCGCCTATTTGTTTTATATTACTAAACAAAACGTTTGTTTAGTTCTTTATAAACCTTTATTAGAAACGAACATTTTTAAAATATTGTGACATATAGCATACCCCTAATGTCATTTAAGTATCTTAAAATTTGGGCGAAGTAAAGACAAGTCCCTGCGTTCCGTTCCGATATCATCATCCCTATGCCCTACTCCCTTCGAAGAGTAAAGCTCTTGATTCATAAACTCTATTATATCGCAATTATATCTCTCAATGTGTCTGTTTAAAATTCACTTGGCAAAAGGAGCAATAAAAGCAACGTTATTCTTTATTTGGAGCGACGTTTTGTGTTGTCTCGCCTACTAACAAGTGGGCGATATAAAAACAGCTGCGTGTCTAACACGCTATTACTCTCGAGTCCAATAGAGGGCGCCATAACAAGTCCGCCTGCCTCTTTCAGCCAGTAAAGATGGCGACTTACTGAAGCGCACCATGCTGTATTGTTGATAAAACATTACATTGTCATTTGCAAGGAAAAACTTGCCTGTGGATCGTAAAAATGTCAAGGTTAATTGTTAAAAATCTCCCAAATGGGGTAAGTATACGCGATAAGGTTAAAATATGATGCAAACCCGTTGTCAAATAATAGCTGTACGAAGATGTTGCTCACGCATTTATTAACGTTACATGTTTAGTAATTTACGTATTTACTAACGGTAAAGTATAAAAACGGTATTACGGGATTACTATTGTTTTATTTCGATAAAAATGGGGGTACCATACCGTATAAAAATATAACCATAATGTGGTCAAAACTGTACCATGATAAGTACTGAGAAGGTTCACATCAGTTTTATGTTTGCTGCCATACACTGATTTTAATAAAGTTTTGCAAGTTCAATAACAGCCATGTTGAAAGAAATCGTATTTTCTACAAATACCATCATGAACGATCAGTTGTTTACCATTAAAACATGATATTATGTCTTCACGTTATGTTTTTGTGGCTTATTCTAGTTGAATTTAATTGTGGTCTATTGGTTCCCATTCAACAGATAACATTTCACCAACACAACACAACACAACACAACACATAAGCAGTAGACCCACAGTTATAATGATTCAATAATTAAGAATTTGTGTGACAGTGTCTATTGTTTTTCAGCAGGGCAGTCAGGCCATTTAATGCAATAATATCTTAAAATGTATTTGGTCCCAGTTGAAACTATACAAACATGACTATATTTTTAATATCTATTTTTTACGTCAACAGATGAAAGAAGATCGCTTCCATAAGATGTTCGCTGATTTTGGGACACTTACGGATTGTGTACTCAAATTTACCAAAGATGGGAAATTTCGCAAATTTGGATTTGTGGGTTTCAAGACTGAAGAGGACGGACAGAAGGCTCTGAAACACTTTAATAAGAGTTATGTGGACACGTCACGAGTTACTGTAAGTCAAGATCTTTTGGAGCATCCATACATTTAAGAAATAAAAAAACGAATATGTGTTTTGCAATCCTTACTGGTGTTTTTCTTACTGTTTTTTTTTTTTAACAAGGTGGAACTCTGCACAGATTTTGGTGACCCCAACAAAGCCAGACCCTGGAGCAAACATTCACGCCAGCCATCATCAAATAAAGACAAAGAAGAAAAATCACAAGACGAAACGGATGAAAAGGTTTTTGTCACTTTGCCGTTGTCTGCACTGAACTCAATGGGGCATTTACGATGTGATTTTTGAAAAAAATCTTGTGGAAAAGTCAAACTGATTCATTTTATTGTTCAACAGAAGGAGAAGGAGAAGAAAAAGAAGAAACCTTTGAATGTTATCGGAGATGTAAGTTTCCTGCTCATACTTTTCTCTAACCGCCTTACATAAATCATATTCAGTTTGACTTCATACATAAAATGTAACTTGTTTTCTTTATAGCAGAAGTCACCAGCAGTAACTGCAGCATGAAGTCAATATATAGACTTCTTTATTGTTAAACCTTCTGACCTCCTTATGTAGAAAATTAATTTTTGACTATAAATATTGTATCGTCTTTTTTGCTCCTTAGCTTGAACAAGACAAGAACTTCCGGGAGTTTGTCGCTGTGCACCAGAAACGCACGAAGGTGCCCACCTGGGCCAATGACTCTGTTGAAGCTGCGTCTGTTGTTTCTGAAAAGGCGAAGAAGGAGAAAAAAAAGAAAGTTACTGATGATTATCTGAACTTTGACTCCGATGAGTCTGATGAACTGAGTGACGCTAAGGATGAAGATGATGATGCTGAAGAAGAGGAGCAACCAGGTGAGAAATCTATTTAAATGTCGATGCTGCGTTCTTTATTAACACAGAGGAAGGGTTTAACTGGAACTGACTGGCTTTGTGTGTGTTTGTACTAGATGATAATAAAGAAGCGATGAAAAAAGGTCTCTCCGACATGGACTATCTTCGCTCTAAAATTGTGGCCAAATCAGACTTGATTGATGAGGTAGAGATGGGGAAAGCAGATGAAGATGACAGTGCTGAGGCTGATGAGGATGAAGAAGAAAAGGATGAAGAAGAAGATGAGGATGGAGAAGAGGACGAGGACGAGGAGTCTCCAGTCCAGAACACAGACAGTGCATATGAGAGCGGTGACAAAACAAGCAGTCTGAAAACTGCAAAGCCAGTAGAGCCCCATAACAAGGTTTATTACTTAAAACATTGAGTGACAAGGTTTGACATGTGATTGTTAAGATATTGGAAGTTAAACTGTACTGTTTATACACTGTGGTTATAGATTGAGTCAAGCACAGAATTCACAGTCAAGCTACGAGGTGTTCCGTTCAAAGCTAATGAGGTTTGTGCATATGGTAGAGCGCTTTTATCCAAAGCGACGTACATTGCATTTTATTATACATTTTTGTTTCTGACTATGTGCAATCCCCTGAAATTCCTCTTCAGTTTAGTTTATTTTGTGTTTCTGTCTGTTATTCGGTCAATGAATCACACTTAAAATACAAGTGTATGGAGGCAGAGAGGGAGATTGTAACCCTTCTGACTCTTAAAGAAACATTTCACCTAAAAAAAATATTCTGTCATTGTTTACTCACCCTTGAGTTGTTAAAAACCTGTAAAAATGTCTTTGTCCTGATGACCACAGAGATCGATATTTCGACAAATGCTTGTAACCAAACAGTTCTTGACCACCATTGACTACCATAGGAGGAAAAACTACAACAATAGCAAAAGTGCCCCAAAACTGTTGGCTTTCCCACCTTTTTCAAAATATCTTCTTTTTTTCTACAGAACAAAGACATTTTCAGTGCAATTTTTTGGCACGGTCAGTGGTGGCCAAGAACTGTTTGGTTACATGCATTCTTTCAAATATCTTTATCTGTGTTCAACACAACAATTTTTTTATATGGAACAACTTGAGGGTGATTAAATGCAGAGTTTTTATTTTGAGAGAACTGTCCCATTAAGTTAAAAATTTAATGGGTGCTGTATAGTTTACAATATTCTGCTATATGTAGAAATAACATGATATCGATAATCATGGTTTTATTATCAACACTTATATTGTTACACCCCTATTGTGTTACACATTTATGACTCTGATTTTCCACTTTACTATAGCAACAAGTGCGAGAATTTATGATTCCCCTGAAACCCGTGGCCATTCGATTCAGCAAAAACAGCGATGGACGCAGCTCGGGTACAAAATGTTACCTGTCATTATTAACTTTTGATATTTTGAAACTGGCAGGATTGTGCAAATTAATCAATGTTGAATTTACTGTGTTAAGGTTACGTGTATGTGGACCTGCGCTCTGATGACGAGGTCGAGAAAGCCTTACGCCTTGACAAAGACTACATGGGTAAGCAGTGTTTCCCTGATCATCTGAGGGCAACTCTGAATTCAGTTTGTACTTTGACATTTTAATGGAAAACGAAATATTATGTCTTATCCATCTACAAGATTTATCAAGAGCATTTTTAGCTACTAGAAGAACATGATGTTATCAATGCCATTGTCAGTGATGCAAAGGCAACTCCTTTTACTTATTTTTAAAGTGCATTATCTATGTTTAACCACAGGGGGGCGCTACGTTGAGGTCTTCAGAATTAACACCTTTAAAAACAAAAAAATATCTGTGAAGGAAAGCGAAGAGGAGAAAAATTTTGTCCGTGACCTGAGGGATGACGAGGAAGAGGAGGATGTGGCCGAATCCGGAAGACTCTTCGTCAGGAATCTGCCTTACACGTGCACTGAAGATGACCTGAAAGAACTCTTCATTAAACATGGTGGGTCACGTGACATGTTCTTTCACATGCAATGTGCTCAAAGGCCATCGAGGACTACCTAGCAACCGCATGGCAACAGCCTAGCATGATGATTGTGTTAATTTTTCTAATTTGGTTAATGTTTTTAAACTTCTTTTTTCTTCTCGTGTCTCTGTTAGGTCCTCTTTCAGAGGTGCATTTCCCCATAGACAGCTTGACCAAGAAACCCACAGGCTTTGCGTTTGTGACATACATCATACCAGAAAACGCAGTTTCAGCATTGGCTCAATTGGATGGTCATGTTTTCCAGGTATACAACCATTTTTTCAGCTCATTTTTGGCTATATTGTATTATTTACATGCTTACAAGTGTTTTGGCCCTCCAGGGCCGGATTCTGCACGTCTTGGCCTCAAGGCTGAGGAAAGAAAATTCAGATCAGGGGTCCAACGCCACCGGCAGCTCATCGTATAAGAGGCAGAAAGGTGCTAAAGACAAAGCAGCGAGTACCAGGTGAGCGTTTGATAAACCGACTCCATCCTTGGTGAGCTGAAAACCTTAATGTACATTTTGCAGTCATGTTTACTGTTTCTCTGTTTGACGTGCAGCTCTCATAACTGGAACACGCTGTTTTTGGGCACAAGCGCAGTGGCCGATGCCATTGCTCAAAAATACAACACAACCAAGAGCCAAGTTTTAGATCATGTGAGTGTTTTAGGACACAAGCGAAGCTCTTTTGTTTTTGAGAGAGGTTCATCTTAACTAAAAATGACACTGGGTGATTGTTATGTTTATAGGAGTCTGAGGGCAGTCTGGCTGTGCGGATGGCACTCGGGGAGACGCAGATCGTACAGGAGACCAGGCAGTTTCTTCAGGAGAACGGAGTCTCTCTAGACTCATTCAGTCAGGTATAGTGTGTTTTAGATCCACATTATTAAACGTACAAAAAATCAAATACAAGGTTCCATTGACAAAATGTTCGCTTTTTAACACTATAATAACTTTATGATGCCTCTGTTGCCAACCATGTTTGAAACATATATTGCAGCTTACTTTATGTTGGTTGAAGTCAAATTATGTTAATCTGACATCGGTTTATAAATAATTTTTATGAACTTGAACACAGTTTTAGTGTACTTGCTATAGAGGGTTCGATCTTAACAACATAAACAACATTACTGCGAATGGACACTTTTGTAACCCTAACTGAATTTCACATACAATAGACAATTTAGTGACAAGCAAAAGAAACCGAGAAGAACCGTTACTTGGCTAAACTTGTCTCACCAATATTTTGAATGTAGACTGCGATACCAAGCTCAACCACACGATATCAACGTCATACAGTTTTTTATTTTAAAAAGGGGACTACAGGACCCATCAACAAATTAGTTATTAATAAAAGTAATATGACAAGTTCAACAAATCGCTTATTTAGTACAATTATTATACAATAAACGAATACCATAATTAATATTAATGTGTAAATGTTTAATTACAGGCACTGAGATTGTGTGTTTAATACATTTGTGACCCGATTCTCGAAATTGAGATTTTAACGTCATATGAAAGCTGAGGAAATAACCTTTTATTGATATATAGTTTGTTAGGATATGACAATATCTGGCAGAATAACACATTTTTATGAAGCTGGAATTTGAGGGTGCAAAAAGGCAAGATATTGAAAATCGGCTTTGAAGTTCTTTATACAAGGCATTGTAGCAGGCTATCCACTCACAAATATTATTTTTTTTTACATTTAAGGTAGGATATTAATAAAATATCTTAATGGAACATGATCTTTACTTAATATTCTAATGATTTTTGCCATAAAATAAAAACCGGTAATTTGTAATCATACCCTGTATTTTTGGCGATAACTAAAAATGTTCCCGTGCTACTAAAGACTGGTTTTGTTGTCCAGGGTCACATTTGTGTTTTATTAATAAATAAAATGATTTAAAAAAATCTCACATACTTAAAAGGAGTAAAAATACTATTAATCCTTAAAAAACGTTAAACTGCTGCACAGTGCTGTGTGTGTCTTTAATAATTCTGTATAAATGTTCTTGTCTGTGTGTAGGCGTCAGGCCAGCGCAGTAACTCAGTGATCCTGGTGAAGAACTTGCCCTCGGGTGTCCAGCCTGAAGAGCTGGAGGCTCTGTTCTCCCCCCACGGATCTCTGGGAAGGGTGCTACTGCCCCCGTCTGGCCTCACGGCTATAGTGGAATTTCTGGAGTCCACTGAAGCCAAACGCGCCTTCATGAAACTCGCATACACAAAGGTGAGTATGAGCATGAAGAGTGACCACTGAGCTGTTGTTAAAGAAATGTAATGCTGTATATTTATCTGTAGTTCCAGCATGTGCCCTTGTATCTGGAGTGGGCCCCTGTAGCCGTCTTCACGACTCCCAGAACAGCTAAACCAGGTAGAACTTTGAAAAAGTGTCATGATTGCAAGCACTTTATGTTCTGACTCTGTACTGCTGGATTTTTCTCATTCTGTTTATTCGTTAATCCTCTCAGCGCCCCTGACTGCAGATGCTGCGGCTGAAAATGTGGCTAAAGTGGTGGAAGAAGAGGATGATGACGAGGATGAAGAAGAAGAGAGTTTGCCTGGTTCAACCCTCTTCATTAAGAACCTCAACTTTAGCACCGCGGAGGAGACTTTACGAGAGGTGAGCTCCGATGTTTTAGGGTTTTGCAAGACTAAAGAAAACTGAGAATGTCATTTAAATTCCACTTTAGTACTTCCACTTTATTTTGTGGTGAATGCAGAATTATACCTTTGAGCTTACCCATTAACTTGTCCCTTTGACAGACGTTTTCTAAATGCGGTGAGGTGAAAGTCTGCACAATATCAAAGAAGAGAGATAAAACAGGTTTGATTTTACAGACACGCATATTTACAATGTGCATTTGTGTATATTATACATATGTCGCATGTTTCTGTCATTTTCTCATTTTGATTTCTTCATCTTCTCTCTTTGTCTCTTGCTCTCTGGTTCTGTTATGTGTCTGTCTCTCTCTCAGGTAAATTGTTATCTATGGGTTATGGTTTTGTGCAGTACAAAACTCCACAGGCAGCTCAGAAAGCCATGCGACAGCTGCAGGTAAATGACCATCTGCCTGTATAATGATGCTCTTTCATTGCGATATTTATGCACACTTATTATGCACAAATATTCATGTGATTAAATTAATCCAGGCATATTTTTTCACTTTCCATGCAGCACTGTTTGGTCGACGAACATCAGCTAGAGCTGAAAATATCAGAAAGAGACGTCAAGTAAGTTAATGTTTTGGAATGTGCATCTTAAATTCACATAAATATAATATAATATGTCAACCCTCTATTCATTGATATATTAGTTCATTAAGAAAAAGTATTTTTTATTTATATGTGTGTTTTTTGCATGCCACTACTGGTCTTGCACATACTGTTCGAATCGAAGCATTTCCTTGTGTCAATCTCACAGGTCTAGTCTGGCACAATCCAAGAGAAAAAAGCAGACGGGGAGGAAACAAACAACAACTAAGATACTGGTACGAAACGTCCCCTTCCAGGCTACAGTAAAAGAAGTGAGAGAGCTCTTCTGGTGAGTGTCGCTTTCATATTTAACAAACAATCGTGGTTAAAAAACAGTACAGTTAAAAAACTGGTTAAAAAACTGTACTGTTGGTTGTACTGTACGGATATACAGTATCAAGAATTGACATTGTTGACAAAGTTAAACGGATGTTTTAAACAAATTAAGCAAATTTTAATAAATGTAAAATGTTTATCAGCTACATTAATATTTGTCTTAAATGTTTTATATAATAACCTCTTTTGTAAGATGTGTAAAATGCAGATGTTTTTTATCTCCAGCACGTTCGGTGAGCTAAAGACAGTCCGCCTGCCAAAGAAGGGGATTGGTGGAACCCACCGTGGTTTTGGCTTCATTGACTTCCTCACTAAGCAGGATGCCAAGGTTGGTGCATCTGGCTTTGGTCCCTCCTGCTCTTCTTTTTTAGACCCTCTGCGGTGACCAGGATCTTTTCTACTATGCATCACTCGATGCCAGTTCAAATGCTAATATAAGCTAACACTGTCTACACCGGACTCTACGAGACGTGACAGTGTTTTGTGTTTTTGTTTTTCCTTCACAGAGAGCGTTCGCCGCGTTGTGCCACAGTACCCATCTTTACGGCAGGAGGCTGGTGCTGGAATGGGCAGATGCAGAGGAGACCGTGGATGATCTGCGACGGAAGACTGCTCAACACTTTCACAGTAAACATGAACATTATACAAATATGAGTTCTAGTTAATCAGCAGACACTAAGCATAATAAAACACTACTAAATTGATTTTCAAATTCATCATCCGTAGTTGTGCCACAGTAGTTCAGTTTTCAAAATACTGCTGCGGTTTTTAAATAAATGTGTAGTTTTAATCATTTTCACAGTTTTGTGGGGAAAAAACATTATAAACAAATCCGTTTATCTGGATGACTCATTCCAGTACATTCAAAGATTGCATTCAGCAGTTCAGGTCATCGCTCAGGATTCTTTTTTTTGGTTTCAGCAATATTGGTGATGGGGTTTATTATTAAATTTATTTGTTTTCTTTCTATCATTATTTTATTGTCCTGTTTTTAAGGAACATATATATACATATTGTAATAATTACTTGCGATTATACATGTTATATATTATAATAAATATATCATATTTATTACACATAATTACTATAAATATTTAATTTATATATAAATTATGCTATTACCTTGCAGCCTATCACACTTTTCCAAAAGAAAAGTTTAAGTGTCATTTAACTCATTTTAATTATGAGTGGCTTGTAACTTGGCAAGGTAGCTGCACTTTTTTAATGTCTTGGCTCCCTTTTTAATTTAATTGATTAAAATGAATCTCTGCACAATTTCTCATGTCTTCCCTCTCTGTCAGATGCTCCTAAGAAGCAGAAGAAGGGGGATATTTTAGACGGAATCATGGAGCAGATGGAGGTCGGGCAGGAGGACGGAGAATGAATAGCATCCGTCAGTCACCTAAAGCATCAATACCAGAGAAAATCATCCAGTGGAACTCCATTTATCTCTATTATGACTGCGTCTTAAACAGCTGCTTCACAGTCTCTTCAGGAATCCTTCCTTTTGGCCCCAGATGCTCCCAATTAGCTTTTTATTATATGCTCGTACATCATCCCTGTTATTGCTGTCAATTATTTAACCACAGCATTTCCCCACAGACGACACCGGTTGAAGGTGAACTCACCGCCTGAGTCCTTCACAAAGATGCCCAAAGGCCAAGTTTCCCTTAGATGTTTTAATCGGCGCGGAGGGCCGAGACATTTCATGGTCCGGTGTTTCGGGGGTGACTTTGCACAATCGTGGGGGTGATTGACATTTAGATTCTTAGATTCAGAAAATATAGATTGAAAATACCTTTTTTGATGTTCATTTTGACACCAGTTATCAACACAGTTTGTAAATTGTTAAGAGTGATTACATAATAATGTAAAATCTGAGTACATAGATGCCATATAAATTGTATACCTTTTGTACTGTTTACAAGGTTTACCTGCATTTTGTTGTTTACTACAACAAATCACAAATACTTTCAGATTTTTCGGATCATACTGTATTTATTGATGGAACAATCAATAGCTTTGTCTGGAAAATAAAATATTCCAATTGTAAGGTCATACTTGAAACCGCACTTTGTAAAATCTTCTATTTGTACAGTTACGTGGTCAAAACAGTCTTGGTCTACACAGAATTTTCTTACATACCACGTAGTGTACAATCTGCGTTCTCAAGTTTTTTTTTTCTCAGAAGAATGACATGCTAATGCTGCTTCAAACCAACCTGTAGCATTCTAAGAATTAAATAAATACATTTTCAGTTTCAAAGGGTGCTACCCAAAATGTTTTAATTACGTTATTTACCCTCATAAGTTTCTTAACTTGTATGATTCTTCCGTGGAATGCAAAGAAGTTAAGCAGACGTTCATCCTTTTTCATACAACGAAAGCAGACAGTGACCAACGTCTATAAGGCTCCAACAGGACCAAAGCAAGAATGCAACTTAATAAAAAAAAAAAATTACGATAAAACTACAAACACCTACATTGAATGGTTAACAACATAAAACGGGTACATTTATTTTTCTTCAATTGTGTCATACAAAGGTCAGAGGTCAAATATATGTTGATTGTTGAACGCCAGTTATATCACAAGTGGGGTGTAAATGAGATTTGGTTGCAGCGAAATGCAATTTATTGTTATATGTTTGGAGTTTAAAAGCATTTACGTTAGTCATGACATGAATTCACTGTATGAAAAACAAGTCTTGAAGATTTTACAGAATCGATTTACAGTTTAAGAACAACATGAGGGTGAATAAATAAACTGATAAAGATCTTATAACCTACACCTCCATTACAGCTAACGCACCCAGATTCCAACAAAACCTGTGTAGTCGAATGCAATATATTTTTTTATAAATGTCGTTTATTTTTTTCGTCCAGTATAAACAGAGAACTTTGGAGGACAAAGGAATATGGTTCAATAAATGGATCTCTGATAGTTTAATGGAAAGCACTGGTTTTGAGAAAGACCATTCTGGCTATGGTAAATGCACCATACACAAATCTTCAGAAATGAAAGACTGCGCTGTGTCCGCTGTCAAGTTGTCAGTTATTAATGATTTAAGATGGAAATGAATACATCCACATGCAGAGCCACTTTAAGCTAAGAAACGTCTATTTTCTTTAGGATAACAACCAAGATGAGTTTGTAGGAAACATTGATGTTGTCCACTTAAATATAAATTATCTGGAATATACAAAAAGCATTTACATATACTTTTTTCACTCAGTCGTGGATCACGTGTCCCTTTTAAAGCAGTACGTCTACTGTTTGCGCCTCAATAAATGACAAGCTACTTTACCTCACCAGTCTCACATGGCATTTAAAAAATGCAGAGCCTGTAGCCCCTACGGAAGTGGGGTCACACACACACACGCAAGCACACGCACACACATGTTGTATTGCCTTCAAACAATGAATAACAGCATATGGCTGTTATAATATGGATTATGGAAGCAATAAACTCGCCCTTACTACAATCCCCAACCTGAAAGGAAATTTTGATGACCCCAGCCTCCTGTCATAACTAACCACTCACAGCCCTGGCGTCCAGCACTTAACTAGTTAACGCTAAGAAATATGTATTAAGGCTTTTTGAGGACCTGAGGAGTTTAAAACACAGAGCACAGGCACACACAAGGCAAAGAGCTCTAGATGCATTACAAAACAACAGAGAAGCAGAGGATGATGGGGATAAAAGACAACCACGTGAACATCCACAAAGTTTGAAGTCTGCGGCTGACCAGAAAGAAATGAGACAACGAAGACAAAACAACCTTCGAAGACATCAGCAAAGGCCTCGTAGCGGGATCCGCTCGAGTTCCCGTTGTCCATTTTCGATCAGACGTGATTTCAGTGCAAGTATATTCCCGTGTCGTAAACAGTAACGTTAAATAATCCTTTGAGTTTCTCTGCTTTCAGAGTGACCTCGAAGGACCGTCCCCTTAAATAAGTTCATTTTCAGCCAAACGTGTCTTTCTCTAAATATTTAAGGTTCGAACATCTGCATTCTCTTACAAAACATTGTACGTGACATGCATCTAAAAGCGCGGGAACAAACGGACCGACCAACTCAACTCAAAATAAAAAATGCGAAATATGTCGTCCATACAAAATAAGCACTCGACATATTTCTCTCCCGCCGGTTTTTAAAAAGCTGCTTTGGTAACATCAACTTCAGTCCTATTAGCCTTCAACTTTAAATCGGCTACCGAACCACGCACCCGTTATTCCCTTCATTACGAATGAGTTCCATCAATTTGTCTGAGTCACTTTTCTCAAAGTCTTCTCTGGACGAAGAACGTCTCGTCTGGAGTCAGCGGCCCGCGCTGTGTTCTGTCATAAAGATGTTCGGGCTGTGAGCGATAGAGCTATTGTGCTGAGGGCTGAGAGAGTGGAGACGCTGGAAGCGGAGCCGACAGCATTGGGACCTGAGAGAGAAACAAAACCAAAACAAATGTAAATTGCTTAAACAACACAATGTTAAAACACAGCCAATGCTAATAAAAAGCTCTTCATAGAGTATGAGTGGGTGTAGTTAGTAAGGAGAAATTCATTTATTGGCACTAACATTAAAAAACGGACTTTGAAGTCTTCCGCTATATTTATTTGATTTACTATTGAAATTTGGCTGTTGCTCAACTCCCGTGGCATTATGGGATAGATAAGTGTCCATCCGATCCACACTCACAAATCTCGGCGGAAGTAGTAGACCATCCGGGAATTTCTCGCCTACTGTTTATTGCATTCTGAGGTTTTGGACATACTATTCATGACTCGGTTCGTGAATCGGTTCACGAATCGGACTATGGTCGACTCGTTTGCGTGATTCAGAGTCCACTCCCTTTTTTCCAAGCCAATAACTTCACCTTCGGATTAACAATTCGGCAGACCGCTTACGGCAACATTACACACTGCATGAAATGTAATTTTCATGATCTCATGTTATGCACTCTTTAAATGCAACAAATAAAAAAAAACTTAAGTTTCTTACCTGATATTCTGGGAATGGTGATCTGCCGGCTGCTGCTGCCCTCCCCACCTTCCCCAAATGGTTTGATCTGGATGAAGTATTCCTCATCTGTGGGCAGGGAAAGCTCCACAGACGTGGTGTTGGTCTCCATGACGGTGGGCCTGCTGAATCTGTTGCGCTTGTACAGGACCTGTGTAATTCCAGCAAGATGTTTTTTTGAGACAATCATCTCCCACTTGATTGGAGGTGCTTTAATTAGTGATCGACCAATAAGGGAATAACAGCTAGTGCTCAAATGAAGATTGCAGCGGGGCCGATGGGCAATACAATGCCGTTTGCAAATTAGACGCTCAGAAAATTGCTGAAATTAGTCTAAATGAACCATTTAATTGTAAAGAAATTCACCCGAACAAATGTAATAACAAAAAACTTTTCACTTAAAACTCGAAAGCAAGAAAATAATGATCAATTTGAACTTTAGAACTAACACAGATGGGGAACACTTCTTTTAATGTGAAAAACGCACAGTTTTAGCAAATGAAACAAATATTGAATGCTGTGCTTCTGAAAACTTATAGCTTAATTTTAGCCATAAATTATTGTTGGTTGTCACCCTTTATGTTTGTCACTATTCTGCAAATATCTAACTAATAAAAAGTATTAAAAAGTGGTTTTCCACTTTGACAACACAGTACGAGCATTTATTGTAAAAGTTAAGTCTTGAAAAACAGGACAAATTGGACATACAAGGTTTAGAAGGACATATTGTTATAAGGGATAATGTACAGGCAGTCGATTGTTATCGCAGTTTTAAGCCTCCGCTAAGTATAATACGTGAATTTCAGATATTTTATTAGCTAATTTTTACCGAATGGAGACCTACCATGAGGAAAAGCCGTTTACTTTTGGTTTTAAAGTAATAAACGACGTTCAAACATCACGAACAGGCAAATTGGTTTAATCAATTGTAAATATATTGTCACATATGTCATTAAAAGACATATTTATCATTTTTTTCTGTGTAATATTAAACTTCCCCTCTAAAAATGATTTGCAGCATCCGGGTTACAGGGTGTTTTTAGTTTTGAGCGGTTGTTATTTGAAAATAACATCGCGACTATCCAATCAGAATCAAGCATTCAAATGAGCCGTGAAATAAATCAAATAAACACATACCTAAAACATAACTAATAACAACAAAAGCTCTTCGTCATTTAAAAAAGCCATAACACAGCTCACCTTATACCCCATGACCTCAGACTCATTTTCTAGAGGTTTCACTTGTTCCCAGTTTAGAATAATTTTGCTGTTTGATGTATTCCACATCACTTTTGAAGGAGGTTGGCTGGGTGCTAGAAAAAGATAAATGATCTTTATTTCCTGAATCTTTTCTATTATCATAAACTCAAAAACTTTTATTTGAAAGCAAAGTTGTTAACTTACGCGGCTTTTTGGTGGTGACGTTGACCGGCTGGCTTGGTGGTCCTGTACCTGCAGTGTTATAGGCCCGTACAGTAATATAATAGGTACTGCTGCCCTTCAGGCCTTGAATAATCGTCAGTGTCCGATTTCCTACTGTCCTGAGTACACTAGCTGTATCTTCTTTCTCATTCTTCTCCCAGTATCTTAACTACAGAGGAAGACAAAATAGACAATACAGCAATGAAACCTGCAACAAAAGATAATTTATTTAAATTCTCAAAGAGGTCTTTTGAAAAAACATTCAAATAAGATATTATTGTGCAAGCTACAACACTGTGTGAGCTTTCGTTCTCTCCGGCACGTCTGATTTTTCAAAACTTTCAGCCGGTGGTGGGGAGGTACTGTGGTTTGGCTACTCGGTTACTGAAGTGTGGCGGTATTGAAATGAACTTGTCACAGGCAAATCATAATGTACAACTGTCAGCTTGACTGATAAACCCTTTTTCCAATCTAACGTCTGGACTGAATGTCAGAGATGGATGACGACACAAAGCTCATTTGTATTTGTTCCAGAACTGTTAGCAAAGGACAAAAAGGTCTCAGTGCTTTATATTTATGATCTCAGCAGATGGTTTCTTACCAAAGTGCCTTACAAAACAGTGCTAAAAATGACAACTTCATTCACCTAGAAAAGGCACAAAAAGATCTTAAGCGCTTTTTAACGCTTCCAAAAATTGGTGACTAGCCAGAATTTTAAGGGTCTATTTACATCATAAGTGAAATGAATCCTTTGATAGACATTCACTACATTTTTTAATCAAAAAGGAGAATAAAAAACATAATACCAGAATATTCTGAATAGTGTGGACAGAATGCATTTTATATTTGCATTGACACGTGGATCACTTTTGGCTAAATGTGCTGTATGCAACTGACCACACTGCGTGCAGTATGGTTTCCCATAATGCATCGCGTTCAAACATTTTTCTTTAGAATAAGGACCTAATTAAATTAACTTAATGAATAATAATTTGAAGCAAACATAAAAAAAACATTCATTATAATACAATAATAAACATTTTATTTCTACGTCAATAAATTGCAATTGTTTTGTAAATAATTAACACATTTAAATAGCAAATGTATTAAAGTTTATGGTAGTTATTCTACCTCATATCCCAGAACACGTTTCTTGCTGGTGCTCCAAGGAAGAGCTTTCCAAGACACCTCCACATCAAACGCCGAAAGACTTTTGGCTCTGACTCGGGTAGGTGCTCTTCCGGGCTCTAAATGTAAGTAAAAATCATTCGATTACTTCTATGTATTCAAACAAATCTTTCTAAACACATTTCTTAAAAAAAAAACAAGGCAGGCCATGATTAATAGGTTCTGGCACACTACACTTCGGTTAACATGGCTCCTATTAACTTGCTGCTAAATGTTCCACAGCAGAATGTCAAAAGGTGCATTCGACTTTAATTTCTCTGCTGCACTCAACCAAACACTGCAGTTAAAGCAACTGACCCTCCTCAGCGGAATAAATGTTGACCACTGGTCCGAAAGGTCCTTCCCCCTTGTTATTGTAAACCCCCACTTTGACTTGAAAGGGGGAAAATGGTAAGATGGTCTCGTTTTTGAAGATGTATTTGGAGGCTTCGGCAGATGGAACTGCCGCTTGCATCCACCCGGTGGCGCCAAAGGGCCTGAAAGCAACAACGTAGCCGAATCCCGCTCCGTTCTGGAGCTCCTCAGGAACGGGCTGTAATTTAAACATAACACATACAGTTAGCTCTAGGTGCATTTTAATATTTTATTATAATATTAACATAACAAAGACAGGGTAAATGTATTTTGACCCAAAAAGCAGCACCAGGCCTACCTTATTTTTTTAATACTATCATTTTAGTGTGATACTATCATAGTGTTTTCGTAAGGGATGATATTCCTATAACTAGTTCGTGCAGAAGATGGGTTTTAATGACTGTCCTGAAAGCTGCCTGGCATCAGGCGACACATTCCAGCTAATCTCCACCACGACACTGTCTGAGCCAAAAGCTGTCACCCTGTCCTCTTCCCCGAGACCGGGATGCCATCTCCCTGGAAATCGTTTTCGCCAGGTAATGATAATCATGGTGGTTTTGTTTGAAGTATCGTCTACCTCTGACCATGCGGTAATGCGGTGTGGTAACAGTGAGACCACCGGAAAATAGCATCCATTAGTCCTAAACCGTGGCATGTGACGCGGGGAGAGATCATTTTTTCACGCTTGCACACTTGTGCGTACGCAATCTGCTGGGAGAGCTTAATGACTAAATGAAAATGTACCCGTAATCAAGCTCTCGCTCCATAGCCTGCTGTGAAAACAACAATTTGCCACGGAGAGACAAAAACAAATGGGCTGCGATGTGAAAACTAGCGAGTTGCTTGCTGTCCACAACCACAGGCGCCAATATGCGCGAGACACGTAAGTTTCGATTGTTAAACTTTGAATGCATTTGTAATCATTTTATTATATATATTTGTAATTTTACAAAAGTCGCCAACTAAAATAATTAAACATTTTAAAATAGAGTCAAATATTGAAACACAGTCTCGTGAAATTGTCACAAACCGTAATCTACTAATTCTCGCGTTCATCGACACAAATTTCCCGCTTTTTTCGTGTCAGTCAGCACGCAATTTTGCCTGTCAGCCAGCGCGACTTTCCATCAAAAGTACTTTAATACGCGATATCTATCATTCTACGAGTTCACCTTTGCACATAATAAAGGTAAGAAGTGTGAAAGGTATGCGTTTGGTCTGCTGTCCGGGGAGCAGGCTCCGAGCTCGTCGGTTCCTTCTGAACCAGGAACACATCCCCCCGCTAGAGTGAGTGTCCCGAGCTTGGAAACGGCCCGAACCCAGAGTAAAGGGCTGGTTATACTCGCGGGCGCCAAATGGTAGCCATTTATCGTTGTTTTGCCATCTCGTGAAACTAGCCTTTTTAGCCAAATATGACGTCATCATGGAGTTAGCTTTGGGGTTAGCGCGAGCTCATTTCGCGTGGCGGCGTGCACAACATTTTTTGCGACTCGAGCGAACAGTTCGCGCGGCGCCGCAGTCAACATGAAAGCTTTGAAGAGATTTTGACATGTACGCCTGTACAGACATCTTTAATCATCAGTGTGTCTGTTTTATATTGTATTCAGAAGAAAACAATATTTATAAACATTGCTTTTTCGTCCTTTTTTTATAGTAGAAACAACACAAAATCTCCTACGTTTCCTTGTCGAGCAGCTGCTCGCAAGACGCCATTCTGAATGATCTGACGTAATTCCGGTAAAATTCCTACTTTTCTTCTACTTCCTGCGGATTTACAGGCCGATTTCGCTTGGGCGCCCCCTGTCGTTTCAAATAATATCTCAACGGCGAACGCGTTAAGTATAAACGTGTGCGCGTGCGGTCAGCTGAGGCTCGCGAAGCCAGGCTCGTGTATAAACAGGCCTTTAGAGTAGCCATTTATCGTTGTTTTGTCATCTCGTGAAACTAGCCTTTTTAGCTAAATTAGCCTTAGCGGCTGTGATTTTAGGAGTTAGGTACGGTGTTGGTTAGCCATGTCTAAAGTATTTACGACTTGTTGTGAAATCCGGTTAGAAATATATAAATGTAAATACACATGCGGTTTGTGTAATGACAAATTGTCGTGATGGTGACACGAAAAACGTTAAGATGAGTGACTCGAAAAAAAGAGGAAATTTGTATTGATGAACACGAACTATTAGATTACAGTTCGTGACAATTTCACGAATTCCGACGAGACCTGGTTGAATATTTAGACGCTAATTATTTCAAGATACTGTGTTGTTAGTTCAAGATAATATCTAGATAAAATCCTTTCGTTATTTTGATACATTGTCATTTTTATAGATAAAAGTCTTAATATAATAAGTCTAAGATAATAAGAAAATCCTGCTAACCAGACCTTCCTGCACTGGAACAGGTGCTTTTACGGTGAAAACGAAAGACATGCAATTCTCCAGTACAAAATATGATGTTCTGCTGTACACAGGCTTTTATCTTAAAGGCAGCAATGAAGAACCCTTGAGTTCAAGTTTCTTTTGACAAACGTCTACCTCGATAGATAATACGCCCATTTCAGTCAACTCAAACCAGAACAATAGTTCACGCCTCATAAAAGAGATACAGAGATAGAGCGAGAATGTGATCTATGAAAAGTTCCACGCAAATTTGTGGGAAACTCCATTTAATTATCTCGGCACAACTCCTTGCTGCGTTTTCTGTATGACAGCGGCAGTTATTGCTGCTCAGCTCTGGAAGAAAATGAAATGTCATGTGTTGTGTGTATCTGCTTTACTATGATTAATGAAAGCTTCGCGTGTAGGGAACAATGGTGTCTAGCCGGTCTGTTAAAGGAGACTGTATACAAAAGACTCACTAAAGAAGTGAAAATACACACACATTGAGAGCGGCGAGTGCAGTTCGCAGGCTATCTCACCTCCCAAGTGATGACTAATTCTGATCGACTGCCACCTCCTCCACTCACATTGGCTGGGGTGATCTTGGGAACTGTGGGGAGGAAAAGATTGACTCAGTCCTGCTCGGGTCTGTCCATTTAACACTTAAACTTATGTGTAAGATTGTAGAGTGCAACAGGGAAACTTGAGAAATAACTTTTAAGACGTTCCAACAACAATTACATCTTGAATAGTTTCAAGCATTTTGCTAACATTTTAAGTATAAACATTTCTCTATGGTGTCTCTATAATCAAAATACGAGGCTATCAAACCGCATGCACACATGCTATGCGCATACATGGCGAGACTGCTGTGTCTCGCTCACTCACGAGTTTCTTTCGTCCTTGCTTTCTTTGAGGGTTTGCTGGGCTCCCCCATGCCCACCGCATTGCTTGCCAACACTCTGAACTCGTACTCCACCCAGGGGTTGAGCTCGATTACTGTTGCTGTCAGATGCGAGCCCACCACAACCTCCGGCACTGGAACAAAACACAACAAAACACACACTTGACTGTGAGACGGGCCCCCTCGTGTGCCTACGCGGGCCCCCCACATTCTCACACAAACAGGGAACACACAGCGCTGAGATAATAAGCTCCGTAGGTAAGGCACAGAAACCGTTCTCATCAATGACTGCTTTGGAAGCAGAGGTAAAAATATACACCCCACGACTAACATTATACAGTATAATCAACATTAAAGAGCACTCATTATTAGCATTACTGACAAACAGAAACGGGAGATTAACTATGTTTGATTTTATTGTGTATGTCATTGTATTGTAGATATATTTTGTGTGATTGCAATACTACGGCTCATTTCTCTTAAACGCATTAGCTTTTCATTTGTGGATTTTAGAAAAACAAGAATTTGAAATACTTATCCTTCACACCACTAAAATATGATTTAATATAAAATCCAAAATGTACCGTGATTTTGTTCTAGTAAAATAATATGTAACACAATATATTATAGCTTTTATAATTTAGTACATTTATATTTTTTCATTATCTACTTTTATATATCTTCTATACAAACAAAACAGCTATTGGTTTATTGTGTAAGGCATCAAAAACAAACAATGCAAACGATCATCAAAACCAGTCACTTCCCGATGCCAATTTCACAAGGTGTAAATAAGCAAAAACAAACACCAAAGAAACAAAATTACAGACATGAAATGTCAGTAGATAATTGGGTGGAAAAAGCAAAAGGACAGGGAAAAAAGAAACTATGGAGAAAATGTTTTGATCAGTGCAGGTTGGTTAGAAGCCCCACCTGTGCTAACAGCTTGCCAACCCAGGGAGAAAGGGGTTCTAGCCTGGATGGTGTAGGCAGTAATTGGACTGTGATTATCAGGACCAGGCCTCCAGGAGAGAGTAGCAGTGGTATCTGTGATTTCTTCCACATGGATGCTGGTAGGGGGACCGGGGGGACCTGCAACAGAACAGCCATGCAGACAGCACACAAATACACACGCAGACATGTGGTCACGCTTGTAGCCTGCATATAAACTGTCGCCTAAAGCATGCCAGTGCAGCTGGTTGAGTATGCGCTACATGTTTTTGATTTATGGCTCATTTTTACGGATATCTTTACTGTAGAAACCAAAAGCTTTTCTCAGTTTACCAAATATTTGCAATGGAGGTGTTTTTTTTTTTTTTTAAGATGTGATGCATACCACGTTTTAACAATTTTTTTACCTCTAACAATAAGGTCAGTGGCAATAGAGCTGCTGTCCACCTTGGTCTGCACAGCACACGTGTATTTCCCAGCATGCCTTAGCTGAATGTTCCGGATCATGATGTCACCTGCCGAGTGCTGCTAGAGAAAAAATTAAACAAATGTTGGGGTTACAGCCTAGGAGATCAATACAATTGTACACGGAGACCACTGGTGCATAAATGTTTTTATTATTCAACATGAAATTGCTTTAATGACAGCAAGCATGCAGCTACGTTTGTGCAGATTTTGTGATGATTTATGATGTAAATCTGATTTTCTAATCTCAGATTTTTCAGTCTCAGACTTTTAGACCCTTATCTATGCCTTTATTTTATTTTTCACTCGACTTATTTCTGCTGCAAAGATGTGGGGGTATTTTGGTACCCATCTCTGTGATTATTTGAAATGACTTAAGCATAGTCTAGTCGGTGGGCTTTTACAGGTCTATGCTTTTCCCACGTCTTCAATCCAAAGTTTTAAGTGCTGCAATTCATACACATCACTCATGTTAAATCATAGTAATCATATAAAATAATAGAAGATTGCTGGGTTTTGCACTGAAACTAAAGCTTCTCCATTTGGAAACTTCTTTATCTTTGGTTGACGATGGGGCGCCTATGGATCACATAATGAAATAATGACACCCCCTCATGTCATTGCAACGTAAGAGAAAAAAATCCACTTTTAATGAAAATGAAAAAGTGTAAAGCTTAATTGCACTCAAGATTATTACAGAACGGGTTCTCTTATCAGACTTTAAAAACTCAAAACTGTGGCGTTTTATGAAAGGATTAATGGGATTATTTTTTTGCAATCCAGTTTTGGTAAAAGAGTACAAGCTTGAATCGTCTTTAGACTACATTTGTTGTGACAGCGTGCAGCTTTATTAACTTCCCTGTTATCACCTAATCTCATTAACCTCTCTATTATCACACACATTTACATGTCAGATAAATTAAGCCACACCGATAAGCTTCAGTATGAATGCACTCGTTGAGTGCCACCAAAACAAAAATGAGTGCATCTTTAAATATTTTACAATTGCTTTGCTCTTACTCCTCCGACTTTTTCAAAGTATCCTCCATGGCTGCCAAAGTGAATGAGCTGCTCGTTGAAGAACCAGGTAAACTTGAGCTCCAGCGAGGGGTCGTAAGACACCTGACAGGGCAGAATAATGCTCTCGCCCACAGTCACATCCAGCGTTGAGGGGGTGGTTGTTATGATCGTTGGTTCTGGAAAAGAATGTAATGATGAGCACATATAGAAAGTGTCAAAAAATGCCATTAGTTTTACTGACAAGGGTCCAAAAACTGCTAGGTGCATTATAGCACTTCTTTGTAATGTTATCTTGACAAAAACTTACAAATGAGGGAGTAGTAAACATATTGTCAAAAACTACATTTATAATGATTAAAATGAATGTGTAAAAAAATATCCTACTAATATGAACATGGACTGAAAAACATTTAGAATTTCAAATCTTTGCCACACCCCTACATATTTTTATTTTATCAACGTTTTATCAAAACGACTTTCAATAGTTTTGTAATAACAAAAACAAAAACATCTTCCATTTTTACTAGTTCCTAATATGAATAATAATAATAATATTTATTTCTACTATGAACTTAATAAATACACATGTGAGTATGACAGCATAGTATTGCTAAATATTAAAAAATTTAAATTTTAAACAATTCTAGAATTTTTCTTCTACTTCCTTTTATTCTAATTAGAAAAACAATCTCTGTTTAGTTCCTAAAAGTGCACAACCCTGGTAGTAAAAAGTTCAGAGCTTTCTTACAGGTGATGGACAGCTTATAGTGGAATGAGTGAAAGTGGACGGAGAGGTGAATATCCCAGGAGCGGTCTCTGAGCTCCACCATGTGTGATTGTCTGATTTCTGCTAAATCCCTAAAGTCCCATCTGCTCTCCCAGAATGGACTACAACAAAAATAAAAAGATAACACACCAGCCCCAGCAGGGCTGATGCCCAAGCTCACGTTCTTTCCAAGCCTTTATTCAAGCAGAGGCTGGAGCCATTTCACCAGGGAACAGGACAAGCATGGCTGCTTCTCCACTTTCAGCGTGCAAAACAGGTGCACGAGGGAAATGATAAGAGAATCGAAGAAAGCACCAGAACAAACCCTGCATTACTTGCTTCCACCTCATGAGGGCGCTGTGTGTATTCCCCTGAAAAATCCATTGAGGTATATTAAGCACGGCACACGATGCTCCAGACGGGCGCAAATTTATGCAGAAAGCATCAGCCTGCACATGTTTCAATCTATGACTGAGGATTCAATTCTGAAATTATAGGTGTGCGACACGTGATACCACCTTTCGCATCTCGTCTGATATCAAACAGCTTTAGGCAAAGCTAACAGGTGCATCGCTGCGGGTTTTGTGCGCAACACAATGAGGGGGCCGTCGGATGAGGCTCGCTTCTTTATTGCTTGGATGAGATCCCTCTTCAACTGTCTGTCAGATTCACACAATGGGATGACAATACACCGCAGTCTGGTATTCTACTGTCAGCTCGTACCCTGGATGTTAGAGGTAATTTAATTCGGAATTCAGCCGCGCTGCCTAAAAGCCCAGAAACATTTGTGTTCCTCGCACTTTTCCTGTAGGAACAGCGATGTACCTTTCATTTTGGAGTCTGAGCAATCTCCCCCGCCCACCCCCTCAATTCCCACCTCGATACTTTCATCCTGAGTAACTTTCTCGTGTTATTGTTTGTCGCTCGTAGTAGATTGAGATCCCATGGTTGTCTTTGTTCTTGCGTCAGTTGCAGGTGGAAGCGGCTTGGGGTCTCTATATATGGCGGGTTCCTAAACAAGCATCACACATGTGGGAATTTCAGACTTAGTCGAACAGGTGACAAATTACCATTGTAAGCAAATGAGAAGCTATTAATATCTCCTATTGTAGAAGGTCTCTCAATGTGAGAGCAGGTTGCGTTGACTAGCAGAGCGAGTCTCCGCAGCCCAGAGCAGAGACAGGAAAATCTCTGAACTGAAACCTGAGAATTCATTCAAGGCAAAGCTGACACTGCTAACTTGCTGTTGAGGTTGTATAAGCGGGGAAAATGCCCTTATTACCTGCTCCATCATCATGATATCTGACAGATTGCGTAGATAACCTCGTTTTCAAAACCCGACCGGCACCCCCAAGCTCTCGTTGCCGTAATTTGAGCGACACCCATCTTGCATAATACCTTGTAACTGTTAGCATCTGTCATTGCAATCGTCAAAAGAAGAAAAACTCCCTACACTGTCGATCCGAGATAGAAAATCTGAGTGCATTTTCACACATCAAGGCTATGTCCATATAGTACACTTCATGTAGCGAATAACAACACGAAGGCCGAGCATAGTCAAAATCTGTCTTAAGCCGATCTGAACGCACTATTCTCCAGTAGTTTATACCTGAATAATGCAGTCTTACAGGGGTCACATGGTGCAGGTGGTTGACAAATGATCTAGCACTGAGCTGAGAGAAACCAATGCACAGATCTGTGCTACAGGCCTCCGTTTATGCAAAGGTCAACAGATCAAATGCAAAGGTCAAACATTTCGAAAAATTACAATTTGTAATAGCATTACATTGCTTGCTTGATTTTACATATACATGTGGGAGACGTATATTCAATGTCTGCATTTACATCTTAAAGACTATTTTGGTATATATTTATTGTTTGCTCATCTGCAATATGTTTCCAAGACGTTTCCTGTCAGATTTCATATAGACATCTAGAATGTGTCTGAAGGATATTTATGATTTAGAATGTATGTAAAACTGCCTGTTCTATGACGTTTATCAGATGTTTTTACACAGCAGATGGATTCCAGATCTTTAGCAGACATCTAACTAACGTACCTGTGCTATGATATATTATATAATATAAAATGATAACCAGAGATGGACTGTAACCAAGAAAATGTACCTGAGTACTGTACTTAAGTGCACATTTTAAGTATCTGTACTTAACTTAAGTATTCTTTTAGTCTGAGTACTTGCGACTTTAACTTCACTACATTTGAAAAACAAACATCATACTTTTTACTCCAATACATTTATAAAAAGGTCCAAAAGTAGAAAGTCGTTTCTATGTAGCGGGTTTTCCTGTGTGCACAATTTTTCTGGCTTGCGATCTGCCAGGACCTTTCATTGTAGCCAAGTATTTCAGTTTTTCTAAGCTCGCAGTCTTCCGGCTAGCATTGAATGGCCATTTTTACGCAAATCTGGCAACCCTGGGATCTTCCCAGCTAGATTAATTGTAAATGTCAACTTTTACTTGTAGTGGAGTAAAATTTGACCAGTAGTATCTGTACATGCACTGAAGTCTGCCTCCGACAATAACTGTGTTTAAAATATGATAATGTATTAGACATAGGGTTGGGCGTCGATTCTGATGTTCCGATTCAATTCCTGTTCACAAGCTTTTTTTTCCCATTCCTAATTAGACGTATGACATCATTGCTTTATATTGCTATTTTTTTTAACATACATTTTTGAGGTTAAGTCATAAAACTTAAATTAACGGGCCTACAATAAATTATTTGATTAGAATAGGCCTATATTAGATACACCAACAGATATATTTTTGACTGATTCTCAACTTAATGTTTAATATCAAAAGAAACTTGTGCATCACTGCCTTATATATATGCCTACCCTTATAAAATCACATACATTTCCTAACACAAATGTATTTCTGCATTCAGCTGCATTATCAAACAACACCAAGTGGAGTATTTTGCCAAGAACAGAAACAACTTTCAGGAAAGCATTATCACTCAGCATCAATCTGAGTAAAAATAGATAACACAACTACAGTAAATGCTTCTCAGTCAGTCTGTGTGTTTTATGAATCACCCAAAGTGACATCAAAACTGTTGTGTTCAAGAAAAGCAACAAAACAGACCCAGATTGGAGAGATAGATTCATTTCCACAGTTAAATGATGGGGGTTTTAAATTATATGGAAGCTCAATTTTTACTTCTGTTTTGGCCCTTATGCAACTTACATTTAAAGGATTCCTCAATAAGGAATAAAATCAACACCAGATATTTAACTCAAACCTCTGAACTCTAATGCAGTTTAGAAATGACCAGGGCTCCTTATCTTCACTCCAATGCCGCTACAAAATCACGCCGAAAGAAAACTGACAAAAGGACTGACCACTGTCACCTCTTGCAATTGAGTTTCCCCCCTTTTGCGATAACCCCGCGGGTCTCGCAATCCCTTTTTTGAAGCAGGTTCTCAGACAACGCCGGTCGAAAACATCAAAATGTAATCATTGAAATAGAGCCGCTTTTGCCAGATGGAGACATGTACGGTCTAACAGCTTTAGTCCTTTTTCAAAAGGCTTTCGATCAAATCACAATACAAACAGCGTGTTAGTACTACTGTTATATTAACAAAGAAATGAATGGATTTTTCTACAAGCTCACTCTTGAAAGTAAAACTTTTCAATAAAATGATTTAAGAAATAAAAGTAACCCAAGTGAAACAGGTGGTAATGAAAGCTTTAAAAAGTGGCCTATGTTTAGACTAACGGCCTCTTTCACATTGTAAAACTATTTGAATGCGACTAAAAGCATTTTAGAAATAGTTGCCACAAATAAAAATCCACAAAAATTGATTTACCTCTGCAAAAATTCATATGGAAAAACATACAGGTTTGGAAATCATTTTTGTGAACTGTCCCTTTAAGAGTGTGCCGTATTGACAGCGGGATAATTGTGTACACTGGACACAACAGCAAGGGAACTCATTACAAGAATCTCTTAATAGCGCTGATATCATTGTCCAACATCCCAAACCCATAATTTGATCCTCAGTTAATCTCTGTCCGGCAAAACCAATTTCTAATTAAGTTTAATTAATCTGGCTAATATCCTCTCAGCGTCCCCATGATTGGGACATCACAGGAGATGACACGACGCTCAGATTCCAGCCGCTGTTTGGTGGGGGCTTTACGTACAACTTAACCAAGAGGAAACTATTGTGACAGGTATTTTTTAGACCTCATATCACCGCAGTCAATTTTAATAATCTACTGTCATCTCCCGTAAGGGCCGTGACAGACGCTGATGTACACAGGCAAACCAGGTTTCCACTCGTAAATGAAATTGCAGATGTAAATGACCCTGTCTTAGCCTCAGAGCCTTATCGATAGTGACAGTAAGGTGCTAGATCATATAGTGGTACATTTGTGCATCAGCCGTTGGCACGCATCCCGCACGATAGAGACTAAACGCTTAGGGTGGGTGTCAGAAAGATGCCTGCGACTCCTCTCGCAAATATAAATCTGAAGATAATCGCGCAATTCATCTGGAATGAAAAAGATGCATCTTTCCTTACGTGCCAATTGATAAACAATTTAATGGGCCGCTCTCCGTCCTAAGACACATTACAAAGTGTCTGGATGAATCTCATCAGTAGAAGCAGAGCGGACATGTTTGAGGACCGCATTAATGAAGAAATATAATGAAACGGAAGGTGCGGGATGAGTCAACGAACAAACAAGACGACGATGACTTGATGTAAAGAGGCAGGCTGAGTGCCAATCAGCTGTTAGACTTTGTTTCCTTAGTACGCTTTAGAGATGAAAAAGCATTTATTGATGCTGTTTAAATACAGAATATGCAGAAAATGAGAATTAAAACATAAGATTATTTAAAGCTCAAGTGTGTAATTTATGCAGTTTCCCGTCTCCCTTTGGATGTCAAACTGAAAGTCCCGCCTTCCTAGCAGTTATTTCTCCAGTTTTCGCCGACGGGATCATAACAGCCCAATTTCTTGTGTTTTGTTTTGAAAGCCATGTGCTCTGCGGTCCTCCACCTTAGTCCCGCCCCCTGCTTCTGCTTCATGCACTACATGACACCCGCCCATAATTAAGCCTTTAGCCATTGTTTGAAGTCACTGTTTCTGGTCTGGATGTTCAATTTCACAAAACCTCAATTACACTTTTCAGGGGAATCTGCAATTTATATTGAAGGATAATATATACATTTCGTCTCATTAATAATGATAGTGTTTTTCTTGACAAAAGTATGGAGCAGATTCAACATAACAGACTTCATTTTCCAATCACATCTATTATCTATAATGCAAGTAATGCATATTTCCATTATTCATAAGCCTATAGGAACACATCAAATGTAAGATTTAATAAGAAACTGGCAAGAGAAAAAATATTTGAAGTAAAAAAGATCTGATTTATGCCAGCCACGATGTGAATTATTCTGGGTGAATTATGTTCCGAGCAGTGTTATGGATCTTGCTAAACATAGACGAATCAGCCACATTAAGGAATAATGTTATGACTCATGAAAAAGACATTTGCATCTTAAAAAAGGCCAAATGAAACACTCAAAGCGGTCCCCATAGCAACCACCAAAAGAAGAGCAACCTCCAAGGTGCTTTATTAGAAGGCTGCCTCAGAAGACCCTACTAGAGAGCTAACGCGCGGTAGATAAAAACTGATTGAATCTTAAAGTGGACGTGACAGCATGCTCAGTCAAAAAGAGTTGTTTTTATGTCTGATTTGAAATTGTATGTCTAAATTCAACAAAGAACCAACATGCATTGTTCAGCTCAACAGTATTCTGAATAGTATTCTGAAATAGAAACATGCTTTTTTCCGGTTGAAAAGAAATTGACATGTTTTTGTAATATCAAGGTTATGGCTTTGAATGTTTAATAATATAAAGGAATTAAACATTTCCTCAATTCAACTATAAAAAACAATACAATCCCACATTTGGGATCACATGATTTAAACTTTCCTCTCAAGGTGTCAAGATTTAATCGTATGGTAGAATCATGGGTGCCCTTTGGCGACAAGGCACATGCACGCCCATCCGACATACTAATGGAGAGAAAAAGTGGTTGACATATAGTTGCCAGTGGCACATCCCTTCAGTTGACATCTTTGGCAGGCTAAAAGTGACCAGCTTGCATCTACCTATCTATCAAGTTTAGGGTGGTCTGGCTCACTTCATCCATCTCCAAAACAGCATTTACTCAGGCCACGTTCCCCTGCGTCGTGTCAATAGCTTGATAACATAATACAAACAAATATAAAATGAGGGGGATCAATGTTTATTGAGTTTTTGATGGATCTCCCCGTCAGACAATGATTTGAGGTTTCAATGCCCGGCAAAGGTTAATGAAGTAGACGAAACCATGCTGTTTGAGAAACTATTCACTTTTAAAAGATGTGAGTGAGGACATATAGACCATAGAGCTTTATATAGACATACACTTTTCTTAACTTAACTATAGTCTGTATGATTATAGTCAAGTCATTTTTATTTTCAATGTGCGTTGTATCACGATGTATGAATGACTTTCTTCTGCAGAGCACAAAAAAGCTATTTGAAAAGACCAAACAACTTTAGATCCTATTGACTTCCATAGTATGGACATTTCTCAAAATATCTTCTGTTGTGATCAAAAGAAAAGCGAAAGTCATACAGGTTTTAAATGACATGAGGATATTTAAATGATGACAGAATTTATATTTTTGGGTGAGCTAACATTTTACACTCTTAAAAAACAGCGATAGACGAAACATTTTGGTTCTCCAAAGAACTATTTAGTCAAACGTTCTTAAAAGAACATTCTTTCCTACTTTCATATAGTCTAAAGAAACTCTTCCCACAAAAATTGCTTTTTGGTCTTCAGAAGGGTTCTCTATTCAGCCCAAAATGGTTCTTGGCATTGTGAAGCGCCTATTTTAAGACTGTAAGGTAGGGAACACGAACCAATCAGTCACCAACCATTATTCATACGGTAAATGTTTAAATAAAGTGATGTTGATTTCACTGGTCTGGGTTTTAAATAACTATATAAAATAGACAAATTAGAAAAAATTGTTTAAGTACATATACAAGTAAATGGGAGGTTTGGCCAGGTCCCTTAATTCCAAAATAAAAATGTTGAAAAAAATCTAAAAAAGCATTTCTAGCACAAAGCAAGGTCCATAAACCAAAGATGAGAGTGTATAGAAATTGAATGGCTCACAAAAAACACACAGAGGACCTATGGGATGAATTGGAACGCAGAACTGGACCCCATTTCCCAACACCAGAGCCTGATCCCACAGATGCTCTTGTGTGTGATAAGTAGAAAATTCCTTCATGTTCCAACATCTAGTGGAAAGCCTCCCAGAAATGTGGAAGCTGTTACGGAGGACCAATGGTTTTGAATTGAAATGCTCGACCAGCACACATTGGCAAAGTGTTTGGGTTTCCACATACGTACATGGTGCTTTTGTAATCAGTGTAAAAATGTTAACAAATTACCACGACTGAATCAAGCTGGCCACTTTTCTTAACACCACTATGAGTCATTTTACAATATATCAAATCCTGTAGAGATTGCGAGTAGCCCCTGCACAGTTTTACTTATTACAGCGTAAGAGACATAGAGAAGCGAAGTGAGACGAGGGAGGTAAAGCACACACGTCGCAGAGGGTGTGGAATCCTCCACTGAGATGTGCTTGCATGCTGAAAATTCCCCGAGCTTTAAAGCACTCCAAAGTGAAGGCGTTCGTCGCAGCGCACCCACCTCTCATTCATATTTAATACAGCGTAATAACTCACTGCTCCAGTGACTCAACACAAGCGTGATCTGGGTCCCTCCGGGTCCCCCATGCTGATGCTACGACATCGCACTCCTTCTTCGTCTCATTAGGAAATAAAAGGATTCCACTTGGCTCAGATCAGATAGCTGTGCAAGGTATGCTTCTCTCAGCCATACTGCTGAGCGTGCAGGAAAAACGTGTGTTGTAATTCTTTTAATGTCTCGGGAGGACGTATGTCTTGTTTGGTTTCAAATAATTTTTGCACCAATTGTTATAATGAATGTGCCTATAAAAATATGAACATTTTCTAAAGAAAGAAAGGTGGTTCATCTCTAGGAAGTTGCTCTGGGATTACATTTACATGAATGCATTTGGCAGATACTTTAGTCCAATGAAACTTACAATGTATATGTATTTTATTAGTTTGCGTATTCCTCAATTCCATGATATTTTTCACACGATTGATCATTGCAAAACCCAAAAGCTTAGAAGAGAATCAAGCAACTTTATTTAAGCAAATACCTTTGACAAGCAGGTTTCCTGAACTGCTCGCCACTCCAAACTGGTTACGGGCAACACACGTATACGTCCCAGCGTCTGGTTTGGTTACGTTGGATATTCGAAGAGCTCCGGTTTCCAAAATAGCAACTCTGCAAGATAAACAACACGCACGTCAATATAACTTCAGAGTGCTTCTGTGACTTCAAGCCAGCAGTCAACCAAAGAAATGCTTCTCTGACAACATAAAAGGAAGGAGAGAAAGGACCGCGGTTTCACGGCTGTTTAAAACTTGAGATTTGATGTAAGATGAGCTAAACATTCTTAAAAAGGCAATTTTGGAAAAAAGAAGAAGTCTGGGACAGTTTTGAGATTTTAAGCCGTTGCACATCGCTATGAATCTTTGCTTCTGATGAAAAATTTCAACTTTCCATAAGCTGCCGTCAACAAACATCCAATGGGGTTTTTAAGAAGTTTGTTTCCCTGCAAAAAGACGTTTGTTACATGATTCACGCTGGCAGAATATAACCCATGCAAATAAACACTTTAATGGTCAAACATTCAACCTTGAACAAGAGAGCCAACATCAATATTTAACACCTCTGGAATGTTTTAATGCGATGGAAAAATCAGTTGTAAAAACCAATGCCTTGTGGTCTTCACGCATGGACAGGTCTAAAAACCACATATCCTCAAAAAAAGCGAATATGGAGACCTTGAGAATAATAGCAAGAGCTTCAGAAATTCATAGTGGTATTTTAATTATTTCAGTCACAGCGAGTAAGACATATACTGTACGTGTTATGCACAATAACAAGTCATGTGAGTGTGTAATACAGAAAGGGTTAAGCTTGTATTGTGTTGTTTAGAGAAATGTAGATAGCTTGGGGTAAGAGTGTGTTTAATTGGTGTGGACGAAATATTGGAAATAAAATAATCAATTTTCACGAACTGTGGATTTCATTAATGACTTCAGGGGGACCCCAATAAATAATATATTTCTAATTAACACAGCTGAAGGGTGTCAAAATCTATTAATTTTCTGAAAATTAGGTGTACACAACTTGGACAGATATAACATTTTCACACACATGATCACACTATGCATTATCTGTGGAAAATTTTCTCAAATAAAATGTAAAGGTCTAGTGTGTAATTGTTTGGAGGATCTATTGACATAAATGCAATATAATACACAAAGGCCTATCTTCTGTATGTCATCAGAGTTGAATAAAAGACCTTACATAATAAAGCATTTAGCTTTTTACCTTAGAATGAGTTATTTCTATTTACACACACTGTACCCTCTTTCATGGAAATAGCCATTTTGTTTCTAGAATAGCCCTTAACAGACAAACTGCTCTCGACAGAGTGTTTCGTGAATACGTCATCTCCGCCAGCAAAGAAGAGAAAACGCAATCACATCTTGGTCTTGTGAGATCCGCAGTAATGCTACAAAAGGGAGGGGTGAGCTGTGGAGTGAGCCGTTGGTTGCAATTCGCAACCTCACCACTAGATGCCGCTAATATTTATCCGTTGCTTCTTTAACTAGCTTTGGAACTACAGTTTTTTAGGTTGGAAAAGGTAATATGTTTTACAGTGCACCACTGGGGAAAAAACAAATGGTACAAAAAATACAAATTAATTCAAACTAGCCACCTTGTAAAATAGTTACAAATTGCCCTAAAATTGCATTGGTAAAAATGAACTAAAACAAGTAAATGAAGCCTATGTAATTTAATAAAAAAACAGTTTAATATAGCGTTTAAAAATATGTATTAGCAGGTGAAGTAAATCATCATGACATGTTATTTAAAACATGCAATTCCAGGTCATGACAAATCAAGTTAAATACAGTTTATCAATGGGGGCGGGAAAGTTTTTCCTTCTCATTTGTACCTGCGCACTTCACCTCCAGAGACTAGCAACAAATAGGGCAGCGCATTGTCTCATCTAGATCAAGGCGTGACCTGCTTTTGTGTGGGTCTGCTGGTTTTGCAGCTGTTGGTGATGTTTGAGAGTTATGAGCTCCATTTGTTTTCCCATCTTTTCCTAAAGCGACTCCTCCGCTTTATCTTCACAGTCACGCAATGCAGAAAAACAAACAGAGCGCACATGGTGGAGAAATTCTTTACAATTCTTTGACATTGAGGTTGTGCATGGATTTCGGATCCTGGTATCAGATGGTAACATAAGCCTGTCTTAAATAACAACAAATTCTGCTGAAAGGAGCAGAAGCGCTGGGCATTTGTTGGGTTTTGAATGCTAGAACAGACATCAGAAGTGTGTCTCACTTATTTCTAATGGAGGCAAACGGAGAGCTTAGCTCTCATGTTTCTCAAGATTTGTTTGTAAAATTATCTAAACATTTGAGACATTTGATATGCAAATTAAAAAAACTTAACAATGAAGTCTTTCTGAATATAATCCTCGTGACCCTTCTAGGCTATTTAAATAATTTTACAACCACAATTACCTAGAACATTTTGCTTTATAATGCTGATCCACCAAGCTAAGACCCTTAACCAGTATAAACCAGTATGACCTGGAAGACTAAACAAACCTCTCACATCAATTCTGATGTTGATAGGTTTAAGCAGAGGAGACTCCTTGGTTCGGTGGGGCACTTTGTGGTCTTGAACGTTCTTGGAGAGCATGTCTATTCTTGGCCGAGCACAACAGTCCCTCATCCCAACTCCAAGTCTTCCATCAGGCCTTTTCGAATGAGGACGTATCAATAATTCACCAGTGAAATGAACTTGAGTGCTGGTCTCCTCATCTCCAGATCATAACGGCTAATGAGGATGGCCACTAATGTCCTACTAGGATACAAGAATGCATGACACAGCTGAGACCAGAGAACGTTTTGGGGAATCCTCAAAAACCTCCTGAAGTGTACTTCATAGGTAATACCATGGAGGAAAAAAGAACCATTATGTCCTTTTATTTTTCATAAATTGGCATAAAAGCATACACTGGATTTTCTCAGGCCAGCTGGGGCAAAAGTCTTTGCCAGACACCTTTCGGAATTGGCTGAAATCATAATTTATGTGTTGATGAATTGGTCACTGCTTCTCCCATGTTCCTCCTTTTTATTTTCTTTGATTGTACGAATGTGACAAAAGGCGTTATTGTAAAAAACTTGTAGTGTGTAAAGGAACATGACCTTGATATGTGTTAGTGCAGTTCTTTCGTTTCGCACCATTTGCTCTTGAAATGGATCCACGTGTTGAATAATAAAGATGGATCTGCATGGGCTTTTGCATTCTGAGCACAACACTTCAATATTTAAACAAGCTCTCCACAATGTCTTCCACTTAACACATGGTCAAGAGGAACAGCGGTGAAGTGGGATAAAAATGTTTGTACACACAATGCTAAATGTCAATGCTGTGAGTGTAATTGACTTAAAAGAATCCAAAAGTAAACAACGTTTCTTGTGATTTTGTATGATCTTATTCATTTGCTTTAGTATGTTTTGCTTTCCTGACAGTGACGTTTTCGGTTGGGGCTTTCACTTTTTTCTAATGTACGTTTTTGAGTCATTCACGTCCTACAAATTCATAAGAATCAGCCACCTAGTTACAGTACGAATTTTTGTGAGATCATAACGAAACCAAATATTTAATCTTGCACTTTGTCAGTGGCATCAATTCAAGTAAAGAAAAGTATGGCAGACTCTCGTGAGGTCATCCAATCTTACTACTGCCTCATCATGACGGTCTCAGATATATAACTGCAGCAGTCATCCTCACATAATAAAGCACAACACACTTTAAATAATCTATTGACGTAAACATATTATAGTTTAAAAACAACAGGAAGCAGATCTGATATGTGATTTGAAAATCCTCCTGCCCCTGCCTTATACCCAAATTTTGAATCCAGTGGCACCATGTGTATAGGCTACTTCTGATTTTAAACAGTTAATGATCTAAAAAAAAAAAAGAAAAAAAATACAATATACAAAATAAAATAAAATATACATTGATGGATTTAAATTCAAAATAATCTACATAAATTCAAAATAAATATATATAATTTCTACAAATTAAATATTCTAAATTAATTAATTCAGAATAAATATAGAATTTCTGCCCTTAATCTTTTATTAATTAGTATTTTATTAAGTAGCTTTTTAAAAGGATGTAATGATTAAAGTGTAATTTTGTATAAGCAAAAATGTGTTTGAAAAACGTAAATTTTTGTGTGTATACATGTACTGTATATTGAAGTTTTGCTATTAATATATAAAATTGCTTAAAAGTAGTAGTTGTATTGCGGGAGTGCTCCACGTTGACCACAAAGATGACCCAGGACAGCATTTAAGCCGGCTGCGAATCTCTGGCACTAACCGGCTGTGTATGACCTACCTGCAGGTTGTGTTCCTTCAGTACATGAAATGTTTTTTTAAAAACATTTACCGAGGGCCCAGGAGGCGAAAGGGTCATGTAACGGGTCAGGCAGCATCTACAGACAGATCAGATTGGCCCTTTTATCCCCCACGCGGGGCACGAGGGCTGACCTATACCTGAAGGGCTGATCTATGTTGAGGGCTACCCATAAGAGAGGCGCGCGAGAAAGCTCCTGGCATTAGCGAGATGGATCATGCTCCCGTATCTCAGTAGGCCTTCTGCTTGGAAGCGCGTTTGATAAACCGACGACCTTGTCAGCTGGATAAATAAACCTGGAAAGGCAGAAACAGGTCATTTTAGATCACGCCCTGTCAGAGGATCTGTTTACGGGGAGCCACCTTGATGAGCTCAACTCTGCCTTCGGCTCCTCAACCTCAAGGTTAGTCGGCAATTACGGCCACGAGGAAAAAGGTATCCTTCCAATGAGTTTCGCTATTATCGCTAGAACAACAGACGAATCACTTGTTGGTCAAGGGAAAAAGAGGAGAGGGGAAAAATGGGACATTGGAAAGGTTGTCTGTTGACACTTTTCCAATAGCCAGGTAATTGATATTGATTTTTCCTTTTTTCAGTGTATACAAACCAATGGTTCTTAAGACATAACATTCATTACTAACGCATGTGACACTCAAATATCCACATCAAACTTTTACATTTGCCGTAATGGATTACAGCGTCTGTCCAGTCTGATTTACAGTTAATGCGGTAAAGTTGCATTTATAATGCAGGCTTATTGATTCGATTCTGTGCACATCTACAATAGGAAGAAAGGCATTGATTTCTTGAGCTAGACTGACATACAAAGGAGATGGACAGCAAAAATACAAAGCAGGAGATGGATGTTAAATGTATAGGTGTCAATACAAGTCATTTATCCTCTTCTTTCACTTTTTGAAACCAAGCAATGTTAACTTCATTGAAAAGTAGCTACTTACGTGCTGTGTATTTTTTTACTCAGTTTGCTAATTTTTACATTCATATTTAAGGAAGGGAGTGCTTTCAGTAGCGCTGAGGTTAACGTCTGGGGTCTCTAAATCATTATACAGCAAATTTCGCTGGATTTGGTAACCACTTTGAAATTTTGGTATCATGACACCCCAAACAGCAAGGCAATTTTAAAAGTGGCACGGGCTCGACATCTCCAACGCGCTCGACATTTGTGAGGGTATTTACAAGAGAAACAGAAGAAATTGGCTAGCTTACGAATTACCCGTGGCTTTTATCTAAGTCTACAAGACGGCCGTTATTTGGATTGTCAATCAGAGGCGGCTCTCGGGTTTAATAATGCAGGTTTTGCTCGCACCGCGGGTGTCCAAAGTGTTTGGTAATTCCGATAAAATGACAAGATAAAAGATGATGGACAGAAGCGTCTGGGCACCTACCCCAGCTCAAAGAGCAGACGCTTTCGACAACCAGCTGTGTACAATAGTGCTTTTCCTCTTTCGGCATTAAACAGCGGAAGCGCTACAGGCTAAAGCGAGTGTGACATTTCCCGCGAGCGTTCGGCACGCTGACCCCTGTCCCTTGGGAGCTAGCATTAAGTTTCCATGGCAATAGAGAGATTTATAAAAATAAAAAGGACAAAGAGTAAAGAGAACCTTTGAGGAAGCTGTAATAATCTCTACTTTGAAAACAAACCATGTACCGGTTCCAGACTTTAACTCATGTCGGTGAGGATGACAATATGGATGTCCTGTTGCGACGTGAACCCCCTAAAAGGAGGCTCGCGTCGCCGCGCCACTTATCCTGAGTAATTTTCTTAACACATTCTACGCTGTTCAATTATTCATTGTGCTGATTTAGAATGGGTACATTTGGCTTCTGCCACTTCTCAAGATAATTTTAAGTCGTTTCTCAACACGATATAAATCAACATGGCACCAGCTGCCGTAATAATTTAGCTCCAAATCAGTTGTGTGGGAAATGGACGTAAATAACATGCTATGAAATGATCTGTTATGTTCTGCTTAAAACATGTATATTTGACATATACACTGGCATCTGAAAGAAGAGGCGAAGGAAGAAGGGTCCTTTGGATTTGGTTTGGGTCCAATTATAAATGTATTTTCCAGTTCCATTACAGCTTACAGGTTAAAGACGCATAATTATATTTAAAAATACTTATATTAAAGGGATAGTTTACCCACAAACGACAATTCTCCATCAATTGCTTACCCTCTTGTCTATGATTTCCTTGATTTCCAAACAATGGCGGTACCCATTGACTTGCATTGCCTTTGTGTCCATAGTAGAAGTGAATGGGTGCCACTGTTGTGACCATGTGGAGTTTACTTTGTATTTAGTCCACCTTTTTATTTTTAAATAGTTTAACAATCAAGCACAGATTTGTGAACATGATAGGCGGGTTTGTCCCATTAAGAGGAAAATCAGCCAATTGCTGACAATACCTAAGAGGCACCTCCTTCTGTGACATTACCAGCTCTTTTCGAGAAGGGAAGCACTTTTCTTACCTGCAAAAAAAGATACGGAACAAATAGAAAAAACTAATTGTAAGACTTCGAGTTTGCAGCGCACAGCGTATTTCCCGCTGTAATCTAGTCTTTTAATTTCTGCAGTATCTATCCCCAGGGTCAGCAGATGTGCGGTGAGAAAGAAAGAAAGAGGTGCAAGAAACACCGTTTATCAGGGCCAAACACTGTGGGCTTATAGGTCTACTCGAACCTGGCTCCTTTAATCACAAATGGCTCTCCAACTCCATTCTTTCACTCTGATATTTATCTCTTTTTCTCACTCTCATATGCACACAATTCCTTCTAGGAATAAAGAGCAACGTGCGTGCCGCCCGAAATCTGCGCGGGGACCAAGATGAATTACTGGTGCTGCGCTGGCAGATTCTTTTCTTGAAAAAAGATATTAGCCTGCGGTCCCCTAAGATAAAACTAATCCCACTGACTCTAACATGGCTCTTATAGCAGTAAAGAGCACGGAAAACTAATCAAGACCAAACATCTTGGCATTCATTTGCACACTGCGTTGAGTTTTATATTCGCACATTGAAATGATTTCTCCTGAAGTCATTACTGCGTTGAGATAGATGGGAATTCCTATATGCAGGTAGTGGGGTCTGAAAATCTAGGTATTGGAAAAATATGAAAATAGGTTTTTCTAATATCGTTTTTCGTTACATAATATTTAATTAATTTACAATTGAGTGAAAACCTGAATTGATCAATTCACCTGAATTTCACGCTACAATAAGGTTGTGTTCACAAATCTTATTTAATGCCTTTGATGACATGAACCAACAACGAACAGTATATTTTATAGAATATTATTATTATTTGTTAATGTTAGATAAAACCAATATAGTTATTTGCTCTTCGTCCATGTAAGTGCATTGTGTGTTCCTAATGTTAATAGATAACTTTTCGTACATCAAATTCATAAATACTGTTCACGTAATATTTTTTAAATCGTGAATCGTTTATTTCCTTCCGGATTTTCAAATTAATCTCCTACATGGAAAATGTAATTAAAGCTGCGCGTCAATTGTGTTGGAACGCAAACATTAGTGCCAATCGATGTGCTGTCCACCATCTTGATTGACCAATTGTCTGCCGTGCAAATCTATACCTATAGATTGTCTGCGGCAAAGCCGCACCGCATGGCATATCAAATTATGCTCTCCAAGTTAAAGAGTCTTTTAGACACCATTAGCAAAACACAACCATAGGAGGTTAAATAAATGACATTCTATTTAAAGGGTGGGTAATATGTTGATAGAAACCCACCATGGTTGGGATTTAACCAAGAGTTTGGAGCTATAGGGCATGTTCCATATCTCTGCTGGTGGGCCCATTCCCCTTCAGCTGACATTCCACCGAATGACACCGACTAATTTCCCCAGCTGAGAGAGAGAGGAGTATGAAATTAAAATAAACCATATGAGCTGGCAACATAACAGTTGAGACCATGCCTTGAGGTGGGCTAATGAGGAAAGGTATTCGGGATTTTTGGCGGGAGACGGCATCGCGTTTAATCTCCACGTCTATGAGACAGCAAGTTCCAAACAGATGTTCAATTAGATTAAAAGGAAAACCAGAACAATGGGCTTTAGCGCGAAAAAATAGAATCCGACATCAAACAATAAACAACATTTGCTTTTTTAATAAATACGACAGTATGCTTTCTACACGGTGTCACTTACTTTGCATTTTAGTGCCGTTTTAACATGATTATAAAATGAGAGTGTTTATTAAAACATCTGTTTTTGAGGGAACATAATGTTGTGAAAGCAACTATGTGCAGTGGCGAAACGTCAACAACCTTCGCCTACAACTCTTTTAGATTAAAAAATCAAGAGATTAATTCCAAAAGATAAGGGGAAGTAGCTTTAATTAAACGAGTTAACGGATCCCATCCCTCAAATGCGTCCTATATCAGCGAAGACAGCGGCGCTGCCTGCCTCGGCAACCTCTTCTATCCCTGAGCTTTTGAATTTATATCGTGCCGCCCTTCATTCACCTGCAACGCGGTCTTCTGTGGCAGATGCGCTTTTAAATGGAAATCATCCTGACAAGCAATCACTTCATAGAGTGTGTACTCATCCCACTCCTTTCCTTTTTGCTTCATCTTTTCTGCCATTCTGTAAAGACACAAACCGCATCTACAAGTGGGATGACGTTACCTTAACAATGTTAGCGATTCCTGAAAATGTTCGTATATTTAAATAATTATCCGTATGGGTCTGTATGTACCCAAAAGAATAAAAAGAAAATTATATTTGCCTCCAATCTTGTTAATGTATCTATTTTTGAGTTTACTGTAATGTCAATTTTCAATCAAGTTTCATTACTGTAATGCAGAGATTTATTGCGATACTTTTTTTTTTCATCAGCACTGACTGAAGAAACAAATATTAAAATTTACAAACATACTTTTTAAATAAATTGAAATAACATTGACTTTTAAAATATTTTTAAAATATATTTCACAACAAAATCAAATGTTGAATTATTTAATTATTAAAATAGTTATTTGAATATTTAATGCATATTTTTTAATAAATATTAATAATTAACTAATAATAAATAATTAAACATAAGCTTTATATATTTATATATATATTTCACATTAATTCAATTGTAATTTTATTTAATAAATATAAATTATATGCTTTTTATGCATTTCATAATAAACTAAAACATTCAATTATTTAATAATAACAAATAATTATTAAAATACTTTTTTTTTTTGCGTTACAGCAATACGATTGTTCCACATCAATGAAATATGTTGTTGGGTTCACAAAAATGACGTCACAATATGAATTTGTTAGTATTTTTTTGTATCTTAGACAAAACCGAATGCTTCACATTTCAACAGGTTTCAACAGATTCCCCCTTATACATTTGTCCCTGGTTTTTCAATCAACTTGCTGTGCAACAGTTCAGAACGCGAAATTTTACCAAGATCAAACGCAGCCAGACCAAATTTCTTCCAAAACTCATTCCATTACATACACCAGGCAACCTTTCATCTTCTTCAAAAGGCTATTCTTTCGGAAGAGGGACCAATTTCAGCCAAAAGCAAGCCTCCATTAGTTTGTCTTTTACAAATTAGGCCTTGGCAAACCTTTGATCCATTGGGTTAACTTAAAATCATGTCCTTAATGTTGTCACCTAATGTCCAACATTCAGATTTTAAAATAAAAACTATAAAAAAAAAAAATCCCCGGAGCCGAAACCTTTAGGACGGTGTTTGCTAATAAACATGGTCAATGGAATTAAACAATATACCATCCATAAATGATGTCCACACTTGAAGCAACCAGCACACAACACAGAAACATCATTTATCATCTGCAATGTTACATATTCAAAGGGACATACAGTGGCCACAATTGTATCCACATCTGCCGGCTGTACCGTAATAACCTCCCTTGGGTTGGGGCAAGCTCCGGACAAGCTTATTATATCCTACTGTTTGTTAAACAAGAGCACATCAGCAGAGCGCGGGCAAAAATTAGCTGTCAACCAGAGCAGAATGATCCAACAACAGTCATGTACAATCATTTCAGAAGCAACCCGGGAAACACGCACGGACCAAGCGTAGTCAGCTCGGGAATGTCAGCCCATCCGCTAACCTGTCCTACATTACAAAAGAGCTGAGCGCATGGCTAGAACAGCTCTGTC
Organism: Triplophysa dalaica; assembly: GCF_015846415.1. Taxonomy (NCBI): domain Eukaryota; kingdom Metazoa; phylum Chordata; class Actinopteri; order Cypriniformes; family Nemacheilidae; genus Triplophysa; species Triplophysa dalaica. Next base: position 21,413,155 of record NC_079547.1, on the reverse strand, counting down.
TTCTCTCTTCATCTGTTTCTCCTATGGGTTTTATGTATTTTAGAGATGTGCATGGCTTTCAAGGTATGTGTTTTTGTTGGTGCCACAGTCCTTGTGTATGTTACAAAAAAAAATGGCACACTGTCAAATAACTAATGTACAGGTATATGCAACTATTAAATATTGATCTTTTCAATACAACAAAATAGTCATATTTGATTTATACAGTTGACTTGTATTAAAGCTATACATTTTATGCTGGTCTCCATGATCTGAACCCATGACCTTGACATGTTTTACAAGCTACGCTTCCCCGTTTTTGAATAGTAAAACCATAGTGACCACAAAATTTCACATCTTACCACAATGATGGTTTAAACTACATAAGCAATAGCCTTATTTAAATACAATGGTAATAAAAAGGTATTAATCTGCCAATAAGCATGATAACTGCAGTTTTACTATAGTAAAACCATGGTTATAAGGAGCAGAAGCTGCAGAGAAGAACATCAGTCCTGAAATGACATGAGGTGGCGAAAAAGGCTTTTTTTAAAGTTTCTAGCTACATCGCTTTTAGGAAAGACAGTAAACCTCCCTACCATTCAATCTCTCTCTCTCCATCTCTCTTTAGTAGAGAAAGGGGGCTGCTGCTATGAAGATGGATTATCCTGCTGGTGAAACCGGCTCCTCTCCTTCTCAGCTGTCAAGGAGAACTTGCACAATTATGCCAATTAATCTTACACAAAAGGAGTTCAAATGCACCCTGCTTTGATTAGGTCTGGCTCCCAGACAGGTGTGTGCACTCAGCATGCATCGCACACGCGCATACGCTAACGTCCATTTGCATAAAACAATACATCTGATTATAAATTAGTCTCTAATGGCATTTCCACTTAATGAGAGTGGTGTCTTTTTACCTGCGGCTGTTTACAAGGTTAGCAAGACGCTGACGGGGATGTTGCACAAATAAGTGGATTGATGCAGTTTATTGAATCTAAGATAAAGTCAAAGCGAAACGACCGGTTTTGTTTTGTAATCTAGCATATTACACTGGGAACTGGGTATGCTCAATGACAAAAAGTAGGGCGGGGTGTTTTATAATACATTGTGAATTGATTGGATTGTACGAAAATGTCAAAGGTTGGATAAAGGGCAGGGGATGAAAATAAGGGGTCTCTGAGACGTCAGCGAGAAAGGAAAGTCATTAAGGGGCGGAGCAAGGTGATATGTTTTGATAAAAGATCGCGATGAGTATCTGACAACCAAGAAAGTGTATTAGGAAAGAAAACAATTTTGTTTGTGTGTTGAAAAATGGGGATAGTTCACCCAAAAATGACAATTCCTCATTAGTTTACCCTCTTGTCAATTTCAACCTGTATGATTTTTTTCTTCTGATCAACACAAAGAAGATATTTTGGTAAATGAACAACTGTGGTACCCATTCACTTTTATGGACACAAAACTAAAGCAAGTCAATGGGTACCATCGTTTTTCAGTTACGTTCTTGAAAATATCTTCTTTTGTGTTCTGCAGAAGAAAGAAAGTCGTACAGTTTTGAAATGACAAGAGGGTGAGTAAATGATGACAGAACTTTCATTTTTGGGTGAACTATCCCTTTAAGAAAAATAAAGAGAAAGCTTTGGTGTACATACAGTAATGCTGGTCATACAGTATTTATGAGGAACAACATGAAGTGTCAAAACGTGTAATCGTGTGTGTATGGACAGCAGTGTGCGTGGGCACAGGTGTGCAAGGCAACGCCAAAGGGGGTTGAAATAAAGTCAGCGTTTTCGAGAAATACAGTCAGTTCTGTAAAAAGTCCCTGGCTTCCTTCCACTTATTGACAATACAATCAAACATTCTGGCCACAATACAGCCTGGGACATGTGGATGTTCACTTGTGATTTATCCATTTTTCTTTTTAATTACCTCTGTGTCCAAGTTAGGTGAGAAGGGGCGGATGGAACACGTTTCAAAATCAAAATAAATGAAGCACTATTTTGTTCCAAACACAGAAACAGCCCATGCGGCATTTAAAAAGATGGTTTGATTTCATGAAGACATCACATTTTTTCTGACTGCATAGGCAGGATGGGAATATTTAATATTTAAATGTCCGTAGTAATGTATGCTGTTTAAAAGAAAAGAAATGGCTGAATCCGAATGGCTGCTTTAATTCGAAAAAGGCTCTTTGAAATCTTTGTAAATGTGGAACACTGCGTTCTCCAAAAGAAAACAAACAACTGCCTAGCGTGACGTACATTAAAGTGTTGTAATGATTTGTGTCCACAGCTGTTTGGTTGCAGGTAGAACTAAATACATGAACATTTTTTATACATCTAAAAGGCAAAGCCACGGGTGAACCCAAAAAATATTTGGACATGGCTTATAACAAAAAAGCTTATTATTTTAACTGCAATAAATAACAAAATATCAAACCGAGTGGCATTTGCTAACAAATGATGTTTGACCTTCTCCCAGAAATCGTGTTTTCCATATTAAACCAACTACTGTAGTCCCAAGATACTATAGACAAATTTGACTAAGTTTGACATTCAGAAAGTCTCCTATTAGCCTTTGTCCTAATTTTAAGAGTTGTGTATCTTTTGTCGTCTTACCCAAATTTGAACAAAACTTGAAAAGTGGCCTCATTTTCAAACCTTTAAAATAAATGCCACTTGATATGTTATTAAATCAATGGCGTTTATTTTTAGATGCATCCCAACTAGTAAAGGGCCATTGTGTTGAATCACACTTTAGGAGCTGTTTTGAATGACACATTGGCGTCACACCATTTGTCTAATAAATACAATTTCTAGCTGAACAAAACGTAACATCATACCGCTTAAGAGAATAAAGTCATGCCTGCAAAGATGCAAATCAGATTCAAGAAATAAAGCACCTCACATATCAAATCAACGTCTCGCCCCCACATCAAGAATTCTTCTACATTGCTTTCTGCTCACACATACGGCTGAAGGACATTGGCAGTATAACCCTTATGCAAACGGCCTGCCACTCTATTTGATGAGTACCAACACCAACTTTGTATATGTAAATGACGGGCAAGCGTGCTGTGCACACACCGACAGATGCACACACAAACGTGCACGCAGACACGTTGAACTTTATCCCGGCGTGGTCAAATACAACCTCTCTGGTGAGCGAAATACAAAACTTGTATCAAGCTGTGTCTGGCTGCCACTCCACAGTTTAGACAGGGACATATGGCTGTTTATAAAGACTGGTCTGGCATGGATATTGACCCCATGCTAAGAGTGCAGAGAAGTTGATTAACACCCTGCTTTTGCTCGGAAGGGGCTAGCACCGGTCACCCGATAAACCCGCAGAGCCCAGTTATAAGTGACTGTGTGATACTTCCTGGTGTTCTTAATAGGAACATCAAGCTGTAGTTTAATAATTTATCGCATGTTGCCTTTCTTAAATCTCCAAATGCTTTCATTTCAACCCGGTTTGATATTAGTGATGTGGAAACATAATTAAAAAGTTTCCAAATCTGTTGACAAATAAAACTTGCATTTGAAGTAGCATTAATAATATTGTGAGATGCCTTGCTGTCTACAGGCATTACTTCAATAAGCAAAAAAGATGGTCTACCCAAAAGTATTGGGTAAACAGTCAATGTTTTATTAGATTGCACTATTTTTATAGATACCGGATACCTGCATTGAAAAAAAAGATATAGATATTTTTTCCCACAAAGATTTTCGTGCATTCTGGGATTGTCTTTTATGTGAAGAACACACACAAACAAAGGATTTGTGCTCCCCTCCGCATGCCTTTGTTGTTTAAAATGATTCTGTAAATGTGTTTTGGACACATTTCTTTGTGCAAAAAAATTGATTTGCTTCAAAAAAATTCATGTGCATTTAAAACATTTTATTTGCACATTTCCACGCAGTATTTCCTACGCAATATTCCTAAATGTGCCAAAAAATATGTGAATTGAAACCCAATAAAAAACAAGAAATTCGAGAGGCATGGACTACATCTGCAAATAATGGCCCCCGGCGAGGCCCTTGTACTTGGGTGAAGTGTGCAAATAACAGAAAGAGATAGTAAAATGGGAAGAAATAAAGACAGAAAGAAGGAGAGGGAGGCACTTAAAACCGAAACGCAAAGCCCACTAGAGACATATCTTCGCAGCCCTTAGCCGAGACGTGCTGAGACATGCTGTTTCTCTGGCTCCCGCGCCGGCTTGCCAAAGGCAGAGATGAATGGCCAAAGTCGGCAACGGTGCTTTGTTGCTGTGAATAACAGAAATGATTTGACAAAGACATTATATCAACAACCGGATCTGGAGCATGGCCGCGGTGTCGTGTTCTCATCCCACAGCCCTGCTGACTCTTCCTGGATCAGACTTTAAAAGCGGCGATTTTATAAGAGGATAAATAAAAACAGACAGCAAAAATATGGGCAAGGCTCTGCAGAGATGAATAATGACATGAGAGCAGGATAAGGTGGCTACCTGCTGCTTTCTCTGAGGGCGTCGTTGCCTTTGCGCCAGGAGATCGCTCCACGCGGAGACATCTTAGGCTTGCATTCAATCAGAACATCGCCACCCTCTTTCACCAGAGTGTGGCTCTTCAGCAGGTTCTGAGAGAAATCTGGAGCGACAGCTGCGACGAAAGAGAGAGTTTTAGATCATATTAAGAGCAAACGTCAACAGAAAGCACAGTTCTGTTAAATTGTTTTACATTTGGGAGAAGCATCACGGCCGAAACTTTTACTTAACTGTGGCTGTTTACTGAATTACTTTATACCTGTGCACAGAATATTACCTAATATTTTTAAAGAAACACTAAGACATATTAGACAATTAACATTTTAGACAGTAGTATACTACTTTGTTGTCACATGTCCTCTTCACATTGTATGATTTATTCATGAAAACAGTAACAAACAGTTATTAAGCATTTTGCATCCATTTTGTGTAAAAATGTTCAAACATTTAGCAAAAGTTCACTTGGTAGTGGATTAAAATCCCCAATAAACACACACTGTAAAACACATTTTGCATAAAAAAAGAAGCTTTCCTGTATCTAAGAGCATGGTGTTAGCAACGCCAAGTGTGTGGGTTCGATCCCAAGGGATTGCACATACTTAGAAACAAATGTATAGGATAATGCCATTTAAGTTGCTTTGGATAAAAGCGTCTGCCAAATGCATAAATGTAAAATAAGCATTTTCAACTTACTTCTTTAGAAGTTACATTAACTATGATTGTCAAAATTTAAAACTATGCGTTGAAATGACTTGTAATGTCAATTTGATTGAACTTAAAAATGTAAGGTATTTACACGTTGCCAAATGTGTAAAGCAAATGTAAAAATGTACAGCCGAATGCATAAATTTAATGTATATTAATGAAGCACTCCTAATGCTTATAATGCTAATGCTAAATGGTATAAATTAAAACGTCAAGCAATTTGCATTGTGGTAAACAGGATTCTTTGCATTATGCCAAACAAATTGGTACTTGTTGCAGGTATATAAAGCGTAAGTCAATGTAAACAAGTAACAATGAACTTTCTACACATTGTACAAGTCGTGGCAGGTTAAGGGAGTCGGATTGAACGCTTCAACTCCCCCAAAGACCATCATGCATCAACGAGCCACAGACTTTTCCATTCATGTTTGACCATAATTACAGGTATGCAGACACGAGGATTAAAGGCTATTTAGAGCACATCCTCTTTAATCATTGTACTTCAAACGAAGACATGCTTGTAGGTCTGGCGCGTATGATGTCGAAACAGAGATGGCAGAGCAGAAGCTAGGTGAAAGTGGCACTCTTTAATTATCACACGCTCCTTTCTCTGCAAAGAATAACAAAGGGAAAATGTCACGTCCTTTTCCTCGACGTTCCCCACTCAAATGAGTTTTTATTATGATAATTTCTCCAGCTCGACGGCCCTCACAATGTGTCTTTTAAAAGGCACTTCATTTTATCTGTTTGAGGCGCTTGCCAATTATATTCACGTGAGATCAGATTCTCGGCCACAGAATTTTCATTGTTAAACAAAAAATAATAGAAGCTGTGGGTAAATGTGGTTGAAAGAGATCAAGAAGTTAACAGTTCTGCTGCACATGACACATTTACTTCTCGTAATGGTGAGGTTTTTACTAAATAAATGTTTAACTTAAATGTGAAGTGCAATCTTCAATGGAAATGTTGCTTAAAAAATGATTAAACGTTGTGACGTGTCTACTTCTGCAACAACCAATGGCGTCGGTTTGGGGGCGGGACTACCTGTTCGCTGAAACGTGTGTTTTCTGGAATTCACACAAGTGGTGCTAAAATTATGTCTTTTACCTTTAATAAACCTTGCATATTTCATCAAAGTACAAGAAATCCCTTTTGGAATTTGGTGCAGTGAATGCATTTTTATAGAATAAAAATGAAATGCCCACTTATACATGCAAAAGCCAAATGAACACTCTGAAATACAAATTTTGACTTCTATGTGGACACTATCATTGGATGACCATATATTTTTAATACACAGCGTAAGATTTAGTAATGTACTCAGCATCTTGGATTTTAGCTGTATCATCTGACTTTGCAAGTCAAATGTGATTCATTGCCACAACTTACCGATAACTGTGAGTTCAGCATTGGAATAAACCTCCCCGTACTTGTTTCCAGCCACGCATTGGTACATTCCAATATCCGACAGCGCCAAGCGGGTGATGGACAAGGCTCCATTAATGACCTGGACCCTCTCCTGTGAAAAACAGGACATCTCCGTTAAGAGTCTTTTACCGAGATTGCTAATCTGCATAAAAGCACAAGGTTGTCTGGGAAGGTAAATTATGCTCGAAGGTTGATGGTCATAAATCCAGGCATTCCTTACTAATGGGAGACACTGCGTAGGGTGGCCGCATAAAAAATGACGGCAACAAATCTGTCTGTTTATGAGATGGAAATAAAAGCCTTAGCTGGTTTACTTTTTAACCATATCCCTGTATTCGTTGGAGAGTTGGGGGATGTTTGTGATCATAAGGTGAGCTAGTATCTTTATACAGTAGCATTTATAATAAATTGTGCAATATCGATCGCATGATGTGTGATAAATAACATAACAGTTAAACCAGGATAAAAAAAAACTTTTGTCACCTTGAAAGCACATTGAGCTTCCCCCTCATGTTACCTTCCAAAAGGCATAAACAACAGTTTAAAGGCTCATAAAAAAAACAGGTTCATATAAAAAATTGGCATGAAAAGGCAAAATGCTCTCTGCTGCGCTTTTCACTCTTTTGCCCTTGAACAACTCTGTTCATAGTCCTTGCTTCTAAAGGGCCAGTTTACCCTAAACTTTTCTTTACCTTTCTGGCATTCTGACATTTCAAACTCAAAAAGGATTTTTTCATATTTACTCATCCTCATGTTGTTCTGAGCCTACATCGTTTTCTTTCTTCCATGAAACACAAAATAAAATGTGAGACAATGTCTCCGCATCATTTTTCTATACAACAAAAGTACGGCGTTTCTACCGCCAAGCTTCCAAAAGGACTTCAATTTGAGTGTTCTTATCACACAAAGCTATCATCCCGCTTGTCAGAAAACTTGAAATATATCTCGAAAGCCACTTTTGTCATGTGCATTTTTGTCTCTTTGGAGCTTGACAGCCCCAGTCCCCATTCACTTTTAATGTATTGAAAAGGATGGCCATGAATTTCTTTGCAAATGCAGCTTTTTGTGATCCAGTAAAGAAATAAAGTCATACGGATTTTAAAAGAAATAAAATTGATCTATAAAAAAAAAATATATCTCGAATGTCATTTTTGTGATGTGCTTTTTTCATTTTGGAGCTTGACGGCACCAGTCCCCATTCACTTAAAATGCACCTTTTTGCTATACAGTTTAAAGAAATGTCGACCTCATGGATTTCAAAAGAGAAAACACGACTAAATGATGGCAACCCTAGTGAAAAATAAATGTACTAAAATCTATTTGAAAAACATTTATTTCATTCTTAGTATACTGCACATCCATTTACATTTTATATACCTAAGGAAAGTACACTGCGATTTTTTTTTCAGGTATACTAAATTGGTATACTTAAATTCTGGTAGATTGGAACAACCTATTTTTGTACTTAATATACTTTAATTGTGAAGAAATAGTTATGAAGTCCAAATAAAGATACATTTAAGTGTATTTGATTGTGCTAAAGTTTAACTATTGCAAGTGTGCTTCAGGTACGCTTTAAATATCTTGCATTGAAAGATTGATTTTATTAAAAAATCGTTAAATCTTTAATGTATAATTCTCACATTTGTAATACTTCAGTTAATAATATTATTTGTTTGAATTAATTAAATACGCCGTTTCATGTCTATTCTTGAATCACTTAACTAATCAAGGTTGATGTAGGATATAAAAAGTAATTAGTAATGAGTAACTAAATACTTTTTGGACAGAGTAATTTGGACAGTATTCTAATTACACTATTGAATATGAAATGAGTAACTAGTAATTAATTACTTTTTCAGAGTAACTTACCCAACACTGATTATACTTATATCAGTAAGTCATGTCAGTTAATATGTTAATACATTTAAACTATACGTAGCATGAAATAAATGCCTTTTAAATTGATAGTTTTTTGCTAGGGATATTGAGCATTTGGGGGTGAACTGTTCCTTCAAATGCGTGAACTGTTCCTTTAAACTCTTTAATGGAGCTTTGGCTGGTGATGCTAGCAGGCGAATCAAAATCAAACAGTAGTTGGTCCTCACTAAAACATGAGGATAATCTAGTGCGCCTCTGAATGAGATTTGTGTCAGTGGTTTTCGTAAAAATGACACATAAATGAGAGAAGGAGGAGGGAAGCAATGTACAATATAAAACAGACATCACATGGTGGCGTGCAGCAGTGTGTGTGAGGCAATGATTGACTTTACTACTCTACTAATTAAGCGTGAAGTTCTTCTAAAATCAGCAGTTTTGCACATGGCGGGACCTTAGGGGGGGACGGGCGGTAGCATCTGCACGCATGACGCTGAACTGCTGTGATTGGCAATGTCAGTACTCGCAATGCAAAGGTCAGTTCAAAGTACACTGAAACCTACATGGCCGCAATCTCGTTAAGTAACCAGCGCATTCTTTGTTTCAAAGAGAGATGGCGATGTAGAGGCGAAAGTTATGGTAGCTTTAAAGATAGCAGCTAAACATTTCATCCGCGACTACGGCATACATTTGGAATCAAACTAATATGAGCTTGATTCAGACGAGTCTGAAGACACGGGTGAATGAAAACATTGACACGTTTATGACCAGATAAACGCCTCACATCACGGCCTAATGCTTATTTCTTTCTTTTAGCAATCTCGACTAGGTCGCCACAAAGACATTTTTGCCGCTCACCTTCATTCCAATAAGCCATAGAGAACATGAAAGGTCCTCATTGATTAAACACGGCAAAAATAACAAATGGTAGAAGTCAACAACCCGTGCTTTCGCTACATCAATGACCTTTAGTTATACAATTGATTAGAGCCTTGATGTTGATAGTGACATTTGGAGATCGTAATAATTCTACACTGATAAATTCATTTAACCGGAATGCATTGAAAATCAACATTTCTGAATCAAAAGGTAAGGTAGGGGTAGGATTCAATCAAACGGTTGCGTTTTGCCCTTGGGACATTAGTTTCACAGCACAAATGGCCTTGTGTTTTGTCATCGCTCAAAGAGATTTGCCCATGCTGATTGTGGAAAAGCACAAGACGATTCCTTTCAAAATCTCTTTTTTCTTTTCACAAAAGTCTTTATTGCATTGTTGAGTCAGGATTTCTTTGTGCAATAACTTGAACACAGACATACCTGCAAAGCATTGATCATTATACTAATTCAATTTGCAAATACAAATTCAATCGGCTAATGTAATCTTAACCAGCAAATCTGCATAAAAGAGGATTTTCAGAAGTCCGATAGATGTAAATTAACTTTAGCTTTTCAAGAGACCAGAGAGGAAGGAATAGTGCGCTATTTATTAAAATGCAAAACAAAAACGGAAATAGGCTAAATGAAAAGAGAAAGAGCACAGACTGATCACATAAACATCCAAATATAGTCTCCAAACGGATCAATATCCTGTGTTTGGTTTGCACCCAGATCACACAGCGAGGCAGATTTGCATAAAATTTGCTTATTTGTTTATTCACAACACCATGGTCGCGGCGAAGTGCTAGTAGTCACTAAAAATACCCAGCGTTGCTAGACCATGAGTCAACAAACATTAGCCACCAAGTGCCTGGAATTCTGGGACAAATGCTCTCGATGGAAATAGGTTGTATATAACACAGAATGCCGAGATGTATAAATGTTTATCACCACTTTCACTATAGTTTAAATGGATATCAGAAGGGGACAAAACAATAAGCTTGTCTGCTACACAGTAAAGGTTTATAAGCCTTCTCTTAATGGCCTTTGAGAAAACGGGTTTAGATTCAGCTTTTTGGCACAGAGATTTAATGGAAGATTACTGTGTCTCTTGGATAAGGCGTCTACAGCTAACCATACTAAATCAGCATTTAATGTCCATAAAATTGACTTCTCTTACCCGGCCGAAAAACCCAGACAAGGTACAAGTACAAACATGATGGACTGCATTATGGGTTATTATGATACATGGGTTACAAACCAGTAATGATGTGTATGACAATAAACAGTTACGGGCTTGAAGTGTTGGAGAAATAAGCATGTTCCTTTCTACATCCATTAGTTTTGTTTGTCATGATTATTTTTATTGTACAGTATTTTAAATTAATTTTTGAATCACAGACTTAACTGTCATTCCAGTATTTTAGCTAATGTTGAACCGATCTCCGACCTCTTAAAGGGACAGTTCATCCTCAAGTTTTTCCAAATCTTTATACATTTCTTTGTTGCGATGAACACAAGAATATATTTGGAAGAATGCTTGTAACCAAACAGTTCTTTGCCAGCATTGACTATCTACCTACTGTTTGCTTTCCTACATTCTTCAAAATATCTTCTTTTGTGTTCAACAGAACAAAGACATTTATAAAGCAGTTTTCCCTACTATGGTAGTCAAAACCTGTTTGGTTACAAGCATTCTACCAAATATCTTTCTCAGCGTTTTTTAGAACAAAGACTTGTATATAGACGTGGAACAACTTGAGGGTGTGTAAATGTAGACACAATTTCATTTTTCATTTTCTTTTAAGCAGAACTGACCTCAGTGGGCTCCAGGTTCTCTCCGTTCCTCATCCATCTAAAGGAGGGTTTAGGTTTCCCCGTGGCCTTGCATTCCCACACCAAAGAGTCTTCGATGGCCTTCTGCACATCCTGGGGCTTTTCAATTAGCTGGGGAGCAGCTGCAAAATCCAACATCAGAGGTAATGATTATACACAACTTAAACCTTGGTTTATACCCTTAACCTGTATATGTCCTTTAAAAAGGACTAGCAATACATCTGAGAAACAGTGTGATGTAATCCCATCTATGCATCCAGAGAAAACCACGGTGGTGACAGCAGCAGGCATTTATAGGAGTACAGTAAGAAAACCACATCTAATATATTAGCATTGTCCACAAGGTAGTACCATAAACTATCTCAACCAATACCATTAGGGTAAATTATGGCTTAATTATACACAAGTTGTATTGATTTTTATCTTTTAAATGCACGTAACTCAAACCTAGTAAATAATTGACCAAGACCCAGGAGTGAATACAGTGCATCATTTATGGACATTTCATCCTAAAAGGAGGACAACAGACAAGTAGATAATGGTCGAAAGCATGCGATGCAATCAACATTTTAAACACACAAAGAAAGTGTGCACATGTAAGGTCACGGATACCAAATATTATACTGTAAGAACTGTAAAAAAGTATTAATCAGGGTTTTTGTCCTGTTTTCAGAAAAAGATTGTAAACTTATTTACATGTCCACAAAGTGTGTATCTCGTTTTACTGACCACGCTGGCAATTGTTTAGGTTATTTAAAAGTATAAACTTGATTTTGTTATAAAAGAATACTTTGGCAAAAAGGCAAGATAGATCAACTTTAAGTCAAAGCATGTCAATTCTGAGCCTAAGAGAAACGTCAACGGGAACTAAAAAGTAATAATCATTTTTAAATTTAAGTTTCTTGAATACTTGTCTGCCATTGGCTGCCTAAGCAAGTATTCCCGTCTACACCACAATCACACTTTATATATGTTTTTGGAAAAATCTATCTACTTATGTATTACTTTTCTGTATTTTAAAAGGAGACGAGAGAAAGGATTTGAACACATTACACTATGCTAATATATTTTGCTTCTTTTTTTGTATCTGACATTACATTATGTAAAGACATATACATTATAATACATTATAATTGTTATTATTATTCATCTTTTGCAGATGACTGATTTCTAATGCATTCTGGGAACTCTTAATTATAGTCTTTTGCTGCAAGCTGGTGAGACCCCAGTCGCAAACTCTCAACCTTCTACAACTAAAGATCGTTCGCTGCTGTTTCTGCATCACGGTTTACTCGGTCATTGCAACTCAGTCTATCTCTCACTCACAGGGGAAGTATTGACTTTTAAACCCCACTGTTTAAATGAGAGTAAGCAGTCAGACCCTGACTTAGCCTTGCCTACAGGGCACACAATCACAATCAACATTTCACACCCACAAGTCAAACCTGAGAGACTTAAAGAGGTCAGAAAAGCTCTCACCTGCATGCTTAATGCACAATGAAAGTGTGTTTGAATCTCCTAGCAATGATAATTTACTCTCGTAGAAAATGTCCTTCAACTTTATCTATGAACCATTTCAATAAATCTATTTAAAGATGCTGTGTGTAATTTGTAATTTTATGAATTAATCCAACATAATATACATAACTATGTCTTCAGAGGTGTATAAAGACCTTACATAATAAAGCCTTATGTTTTTATTACCTTAGAATGACCTATTTCGATCAACCCCTTGCATGGAATTCTCCATGTTGTTTCTAAAGTAGGCCTTAACGCAAACAAAATGCTCTACAAAGCGCATTTCGTAAATACATTGTCTCCTTCCGGAAAGAAGCAAAAACCTGATGACATTTTTGTCCTGTGTCAGCTACCGTAGTGCTTTGAAATGGAGGGGTGGATTGAGCCGTTTCTTGCAATTTGCAACAATACACTGGACCTTTAATTTAAATATGTGTGATTTAAAGGGTGAGCGTGAGCACTAGAGCTACACAATCTATCACCAAGTAAAGAAAAGAATAAACAAAGGCAACAAAAAGATTCGAGGGCTATCAAGCAAACGTTAGCAGAACGTCTGAAAGACCCCAAGTGTCCCCCCCTGCTTTGCTGCTGCCAGTAGAAGTGATAAACTTGAGATACACTTATCGATCGCCTCATTCCTCTGCTCTGCTGACGAATGTCTCGTAGGCCTAATTCCAAGGGACTTCAAAATAAGATTACAGATTTTTATCACCTGGCTGGCAAAGGGAAAGACGGAGGGGAAGAGAAAGACATACGGCAAGGAAATTGAGAGGAAGGTGGAGAGAGAGAGAGAGAGAGAGAGAGAGAGAGATCAGTGTGGCAGTGAAGAAGTCTATCCGTAGGCTAATCCTGCCAAACAAGGATCCCCAGAGCCGCAGACGGGATAAGCGCCTGCCCGCCGTTGTTTATTTACAGGCCCGGGGTAGCTTCGACGTGTGTCGTAAATAAAAGCAAATAGCTTAATGCAGGGGTCGGCAGCCTTAGGCACGGCAGCAATTAGAGCGAGAAAGAATAATTATTTTCAAATTTATTTAGTTGTTTATTATAGAAATATTGAACTACATTTGCATGCCAAACTAGCTCTGCACTAATCCGCTTTTATTGTACACATCTTTTTTGCATACGCAGAAACTAAACACTCGTTCACAAAGTTATACACGTTCATGAGTAGTATATGGATCCTTATGACAACACCGTAACACAACATTTTGATCTCGGAAATGCAACATGTCATCGCGAGAGACAATTTAAAACAAGAATCTCGGCAGAATAAGATAACAACATCTTGGGACACACGTAATAATGATTCAAGTGTGGATGGTACTTAACATTCCATACGCAAAACATAGTGATGGTGACACTCAAATTCACATCATTGAGGGAAAAGTTTCAAAACCTGTCTATGGAGACAGCATTTGCATTAGAAGTTTAATAATTCTACTTTAAAAACTTACGCAAAAAAACTTCATGCAAAATTGAAATGCACCATAGGCATCATATTGGTGAAAAACAATTCCAGAATGTATTAGGACAAATTTAGAAATCTAATATCAAGCTGAAAAACAAAACAAAACATTACTCTTATTAATTACTTTTAGAAAAACTTTTTTACTTTTTACAGTTAAATATTGATTATTATATCCAACGTGTGAACTTTATTTTCATGCTAATTACATTATCCCATTATCTCATTCCATGAATCACTGTTATAGTCACTATTTATGTTTGTCACTAGGTTATACAAATATCTAACTAATGAAAAGTATTTAAAAGTGCTTGTCAACTTTAACAACACAGTATTAAATCCTTAAAAAAGTAGTGTTTTTCCATGCCCTGAAAATGATGGCAGAGGTTTCGGAAGGACAGTGACGATATGACTCATTCTTCTGACGAACACGGAAGAAGATATTTTGAGAAATGTCTCAGTGATTTTGTGTCCATACAATGGAAGTCTTTGGTTAACAATATTCTTTAAAATGTGTTTCTGATCTGCAGAGGGTCATACTGTACAGGTTTGAAATGACCTGAATCTTTTTTTTTGGTTAAAAATCCCATCAAACCATCATGTCACTATAGAAATAAAAATATAATACGTGTAATTATTTTAACAACTTTATTTTTATGGAGTATCCAGCATGATGCAGCACATATTAAAAAGTTGTCATCCCCTGGATTAATGCATCGACTGATTTACTGTACACCCAACAGGTGACAGCAGCTGACCTACATTATAGTCAAGGCGAATTCTAATAAATACCACACCTCTTTAAAACAGAATGGGACATGTGTGCCAAGGAAGCCAGACCATTAGTAAAACACAACCACACCCACAACAAATCTCTTCCTGGCTGAATTACATTAGCTTACAAATCGGCCATGTTATCTATCTAATTAATGCACTTATAAATCACCATGGCGGTGCACATCTGGAAAGCCCATTATGAGAACTTTCCTTTGTTGTGGAACCGGCCCCCCTATTTTCCGCATTGTTTGGAATATAAACAATGAGACAACAGGCATAATAAAACATTCACCGAGCTCCACGCAGGCTATTCCTGTAAATGGGCCACTGGGTATGCGGCTACAGCATTAGCGCCAGTGCAAGATCCCATAAGGGGAGGATAAATCCCATTGCTCTCTAGCCTACAGGTACTTACTTAATAGGAAGCTGTCTGTATGAACAATGTGGCGCAGCCGACATGGCTGTGAAGGGAAAAGGTTATGAACTCCTCATTTTAAAGTCCATATTAAATATTCGTCTTTTCATAAGACTACGAGTCAGTACACCCTGGATGGGAACCCGGGTCTGGACATTTGGGGTTTTATTTTACTAGTGATGCCAAATTGGACTTGTAAACAAGGCCGAGGTGAACATATAATTAATTGAATGCAAATGGGGTGGTTTTATTGCTACTCCGTATCTACTCTGGAATAATACTGGATTGTTTGTGAAGGAGGTATTGAAGCAACACATCATCTCATAATGTCAAAATGTCACGCGTCAGACTATGAGATCTTGAAAGAACACTTGAGATAAATGCAAATTTGCATTACAATTCTGCATCCTGTTTGCAACCTCAATTCAGATTCAGGAATTAATCAAAGTATATCAAAGCTGTGTATCAAAGAACAAAATAAATAAATACAGGAATACCCAGTTCACAACCCTAATAAAAACAGTTAGACAAAGTGTTTCGGTAAAAACCAAGTAGGGAAGAAAACAAATCCCATTCAGTTTTCATTAAAAAATTGCAGCTTGAAATAAAAATCCTTTTCATGTGACAGGTGGCAAACATATTACTGTCAAAGAATTAAACTTGAAACGATTCCACACAGATAGATTTCACAGAGCTAAGCCTTTGATTTTCAAAATCCGCCAGATAACTAGGCCCAAAAGTTCATATTTATTAACATTAGTTGGTGAACACAAAAAACGGATGTCATCCACAATCCAGATGCGGCATATGCGCCCCTCATCTAAGTACAGTAAATTTAACAGCTTTGATCTGGAATCAAATTGGATCCCAACCACAGGGCCATCTGGTACAACCCAACACACACGTATACTATATGCACGCACAGACGCACAAGGTCAGACACAAGGTCATCCTCTCATCTTTTTAATCTGGATAAAAATATTAGAGACATCACGGCTTTAATCATTTTGATGCACTGATAAAAAACACATCTCGGTCTGAAGTTGAGTTCCTGGTGGTTGGGTTGAAGGCGGGAATGTGAAGTTGTGCTTCATTTCCTTAACTTAAATGGAAGTGACATGTGGCTTTGACTGTTCAAATATTCATGCGTCTCGAGACAACTTACCAAAGAAAGACAGCTTTCCTTGCACAGAATTTCGACCTTTGGTGTTTTCCGCGACACACTCATACGTGCCCGCGTCTTCTTGCTGGAAGTACGGGATTTCCATGACTCCGCTGGTTTTTCTCACGTCCACTTTGCGGGAGAAGGGGACTCCGTCCACTCGGCGCCAGCTTATGGAAGGTACCGGACTGAGTTGGAACGAGACATCAGAAATACTCATTTAAGTGATCCTACAGTCAAATTACAATTTGACGTCTCTATTTTACCTCTATGATGTCATGTACTTCTTGGGAAAAAAAATATTTTAAAAAAGTTTTTATTTAATCCAAGACCAAGTCGGTGTTGGTATAAAAAAATGTGTAAATATATCTCTATTAACAAAGTAATTCATCCAAATTGTTTTTCTTAAATAAAGATGAAAATACTTACTTCCCCAATGCAAAACATTCTAGGCGAACTGTCGAACCTTTGGCCACCTGAACAACTTCTGGAAACTGCACTTCAATCTTTGGTTCATATTCTCCCATGACACCTACAAAAAAGTTCAATCATCATTTGCAAGCGGAGCGAAAATCATTTCCAATAAAAGCTATCAATTATTGCAATCAGCAAATGCAATTTCAAAACTATCTGTAATTCCCCTCTTCATTATAACTGTCCGATTTATTCCGTACCTCCCTGAAAGGCTTTTAGATATGAGGAAGGTGTGATATCTCCTTCTGTGATTTTGCGAGGTGTTATCGGACCAGCTACTAAGCTGAGTGTGTCAAAAGAGATCTTATCTTGAATGTCAAACGCTGCTGTTTATGTCGATGCTGCCAAATGGGAAAGGCTGAGGAGAAGCAATCATCTCATTCTGTAACATTCCAGGTAGGGAGACGTGTACAATGAGTTCTGAAATTGTACCTGGAGCTCACACGGTGACAGTCGCCATTGAGGGGCTCGTGTTGGACATGCAACGCTGATACAAACATCAGGTTATATTGAGGGAAAGACATTTTACACCAAAATTCACACAAGGCAACGGTAGGATTTCAGGTAGTAGGATTTTAAAAATAGAACTAACGTTTTCCAAAAAAAAATATTTACTGTATGTATGTGACCCTGGACCACAACACCAGTTAAAAATAAGATTTATACATAATCTGAAAACTGAATAAATAAGCTTTCTATTGATGTATGGTTTGTTAATATTTTTCAAGATACAACTATTTGGAATCTGAGGGTGCAAAAAACTAAAATATTGAGAAATTCGTTATTAAAGTTGTCGATCAGAGGCACTGTAGCATATATTTGTAATGCAGCTTACCGCTGTAATGATGTTTCTACCAAACTTGAGTGGTATGTTTTTGGGGTGTTTCCGGACATTTGGTTCCGATTTGCTGCATCCACTCACAAAAATAAACTTTCGATAGATTTACGGTAGGAAATTTTCTAAATATCTTCATGGGACATGATCTTTACTCAACATTTTTGGTCTTAAAGAAAAATCAACAATTTTGACCAATACAATGTATTGTTGGCTTTTGCTGCAAATGAAGAGTTTGGTTCCAAAATGAGATCCTTGTTTACAATATTCAAGTTTTTAATTATGTTATCATGTTTTTAATGTGTTTTATTGTGCAAATTAGCTGTATTCTTTGAGTTATTATGGCTGAGATCAAAACAAACCAACTGCAGTTTGATTTATATTAATTAGAATGCACAATAAAAATGTTGAACATGATTGCTGAACATTTTTTTAAAGGCATTTATCTCTTTTTGGAAACAAACTCAACTATACCTGTGTGACTTATGACTGGTTATAATATATAACAGAAATGTTTCAAAAATGCAATATAATGCAGAATACATTTACTACGAATACACTGTTTAGTGAATTGCAGTGTTCATAGAGATGTTGTGTTGTTCTTTTTTTGGTATCAGTAAAACAAATAAGATTCTGTTTGTCTGGTGTGGAATCCGACAGTTGGTTTTTATCCTTCTAGTACATGTGTGATCAAATCGTAAGCCCAGAGAACCAACAATTAGATCAGTCTAAGACAAATGACCTTTCAGTTTCAGGACCTTTGATAATGCCAGCCCACAGGCACCAAAACACGCTGCTACAACATCTTAAAATTTGCAAACAGCTAATTAACCTTTGAATACAATCAGTATACAAAAAAGTCTCCTATGCTTTCTGAAAAACATATGTCATTATTTTGAATCTGTTGGAGTTCATTAACACAATATACAATGGAACTGTAACATTATTAAAATTCCTAAGATCTGCTTTTTCAAAACTGACTTGCATTAAAGAAACAGTTCAAGTGAATAAAAATAATTTATTTGCTCTCATGTCATTTCAGTCCTGTATGACTTTCTGTATTCTTCAGAATACAACAGAAATACTGTATTTACTGTTATTTACAAAATAACATAATTCCATATGGAGTTCTATTGTATGTACACAGAACCACTGAAACATGTCTCAAAATATGGTCTTTTACAGAAGAAAGTCATTAAATGACATGAGTTTGAATAAATGATGACAGAATTTTTTTTGGTTGAACTGTACCTTTAAGAGTGTTGTGCTGTTAAGTACTATTTTGTGAAATACATCTGTTGCATGGTTGTAATATTAATATTATTCAAAAGAAAATATGATTTTGTTCTCACCGTCAGTGCGCAAAATGAGAGGAGTGGGCGGGCCTTGGACACGTGTCTTGGTGACGGTGTTGGTCACGACGCAGGTGTAGTTGCCCACGTCGGATGGCTCGACTTTAGCGATGTATAGATTCCCCGTCTCCTGGGACACGAAACGACGGGAGTCCTGCTTCACGAAGGACGGGTACTCGTTAAAAATCCAAGAGAACGTCAGCGCTGCGGACACAGAACGGGAAAAGAGAGAAAAGCCTGTCAACGTAACACATGAGTAGAAAGAGGTCACCCCGCTGCCCAGGAACTTCATTTGCATAAACATAACTAGAGTACATAGTGACATTTCCTCCCTCAGCAGAGTCTAAATGGCATACGCTGGCTCTGCTCATGAATCTTACGCCTCCCCAGAGTTACTAAATTAGCATTGGGGCTACATGCTAGGGTGCAAATTAATCAGCCTGAGGTGGGTTGTGTGGCTTAGGGGGTGAAAATTAATGACAGAAAAGGAAAACCAGTGCCCTGTGATTAGCTGGACGCTAGTCAAGTGGGGAAGTAGTGCTATGTAACCAATGTTCAAAAATCCAGAGCTCGATTTATTTTGCTCGGTCTCACACTCAGTTTAATGTCACCCCGACCGTTGTATGGTTACATCATCTTAAGAACAGCCATGTGCTGTAGTGGCAGCTGTTTATCTCTGTAGCTAGGTAACATCTCAGGAGGAAAGGATGCCAGTTTCACTGTGTTATTTAAGCATCTGTCTCTACGGAATTACCAAGAAAACGTAACACGCAGAGAACTGAGCTCGCATTTGTCTGCTGCTGTTGTGTCAGCTTTCCTGTTGCTCAACATGTAGAACATGGGGCTAGCAACGCTAAGGTCATGGTATTGATCCCAGGAAATGCATATATTTATAAAAGAATGCACAATATGTGTGGACAACAAAATGTGAGCCTTTATAGCATTAGCTGACTTCCTTGTGAATGTTGTGAATATTCCTGTCCTTAAAGTCATGGTTCACGCAAAAATGAAAATTCTGTCATCATTTACTCACCCGCTTGGCATTTCAAACCTTGACTTTTTTCTTATGCGAAACACAAAGGAAGATATTTTTGAAGAATGTTGGAAGCCGAATAAAAGCGATACCTATTCATTTCTATTGTATGGACGTTTACCAATGCAATCAATGGGGATCGCTGTTGTTCGGTTGTCATTCTTCAAAATATCTTCTTTCGTGTTCCCCAGAAGAAGGAAAGTCCTACAGGTTTAAAATGACTTGAGGGTGAGTAAATGATGACAGAATTTTCCTTTTTGGGTAAACTATCACTTTAACAGGGGACATACAATATATTCTGGCTCATCATGGGAATAATAATGTATTATCTAAGAATATCACTCAAAAAACAGTGTAACGCCATGCTGAGATGAATGTTGTTGACTTAAAAGACTTCAAAAAACTTTTTGCCGTCTGTTCCTGTCTGCGAAATGTTGGCATACATTTAACGTCACATCTGTCAGTGGTACTGTATGGTAAGGTCTCTCTAGAAATATAGAAAAAAATTAACATTTTAAACCTCACCTCCAGGAGTTACAATTGTTTTGCCTTTTGCTGATTCAATTACCCACAATTCCTGTCATTCTCTGTATACGCTGACAAAAACAGGCCAAGAAAAGCAAAAGGTGAAACAGGCGGGGACGTTTTATGCGGGTATGACTTGAAAGAAAATTGTCTTTTCTGATAATAAGTCCTTTTTGGACCAACCTGTGACCTTATCTAGTTCATAATTGGTACCCAGGAGAAAAGATGTGAGATCTCTTAAATATCTCAGTTGTTTCAATGGGACAAAACTGGATATTTCTGTTCAAGTTCATATATTGTTCCTAGAGTTTCCAGAAAAATCTCAGAAGTCGTAAATCTCATTATGAACATTTTCTCACCTAAACACATTAATTGTGTTTCTGTATTTTCATTTCTCCATTAAGTCTCCTCAGCGTTAAAAAAAGCAATAAAACGTTTTCCTCCGTGTAAAACCACAACTAAAACATTCTATCTATAGGCCTAGTCTAAAAGCTATAATGTAAACTGAACACTTATACCGTATAAGGGTTTTGCATAAGTCCAAATCAAACCGTTGCTCGTAACAGCAATAAAGAAATCGGTTGTCAATCCAATAAGCCAACTCACAATCGAATCAACCAAAACCATATCTGTGAAGGACCAATGCACTGGAGCATTAATAAGCCAATGTGTATTTCCATTCACCCCCGCTTTCAATGCCGCTGTAAACTCCGGAGCACGTCTTATTCAAACAAACCACTTTGTGGCTGCCTGGACACGCTGGCATGTGAGCATTCCATTTGTGCTGTCAATGGTAAATCCATTTGCAGAAGGTTGTAATGTTCTACTCAGCAGCTCCCTGGCAGCGCATTTAATCGACAGACACGTGGCATCTCCCCGGCTCAGTCCAATCAAACCCACTGACTTGTTAGCTAATTAAACAAAACAGTCTTGCAGGATTCCTGCCTGGGAACCGGTCATTTATCACAGTTTGATCTAATCCATTGCCATGGGCTTCGGCTATCTCGAGCGCAGGAGGAGTCTGAGCGGCTTGGTTTTCCCCCCTTGCTGAGCCCTGAGAGCTAAGTTAACATCATATCTTCTGTTGAGGCAGGGGTTGAGAGACAAGGTAAGAATCGTGTGGTGTTAAGGGAGCAGGGAGAGGTGCCGGATATCTCCGGCTCTTGTTAGAGGTTTGCCATGCAATTGTTTGATAAGTTGCTTGCAAGAGATACAATACCTGGATACACAGGTATACGGGAATCGCATCAAGGGTTGGGAAGCGTAATGAGATTGTGCTATCACACATTGAAAACGTTTTTTGACTTTAATCCTGCCATTCATACGATCGATGAATCCTCACAAAGCAAAAATGTAAGTTGCCTTGTTACTGCAAAAGTACAGATTTAAAAAACAAAATCAAGCTTAGGAATGGCAAATAAAAGTAATTTTTTAGACCTTTAGATTTATCTTTTTATCTCTTTTGATTAGTGAGGTCCTGAGAAATTAATCAATGAATTATAAAAAAGTAATATAGTACATAAGTACTATACATTTTGACATTTCCCCCATGTAAATTCCCTAATAAAGCCATTTTTATGCTGGTTTTCTGCCCAAAAATAAAAGATTAGAAGAGATTATAAATGCTACGCTGAATTGACCTTACACTACGTGAAATGTTCAAGGTTCACTTTGAAATTTGACGTGCTCTCTGAGAAGCCACGACTCTTCAATTTGAAGGGTCCCTGGAGGGGCCTGTCAGACGCTGACAAAACTCAGTTTGCATTATACCAGGAATGCTGGGCTTGCAAAAAGCCAGCAGAGGAGTCAACATAAAACGAAAAGGGAACAAATACATCTCATAGGATTTGTGCAAACTGTACGGACACGTGGAGAGTATTGAAGATGAGTTTGAAAAAAACTTTTTGGGTTTCAAAGGGAAGGTGTTTTTAGAAACTCAAGGTTTTGTAGTTATCATACTGTGTACTGTACAGTTTACAGTTTTAAACTCAATCGGGAAGTATAGTGAGAAGGCTATCAGCTACCCTTTTTGTAAAGTGAAAAGGCTGTATTCCTCCGATGGCTTAAAAGAAAATTGCAAGCTACACGGTTTGAGTTATTATGCCAATGTTTAATATTCTGACCATTTAAGTCTTAGAAAAAGTTATAAATAAATTATAAACAAAAATCGACATATTTTTGGGGCAAAATCTTATTTTATGAGGTGGCTCATTCGTATGAATTCGTACAGTCTCATTTGTATGTTTAATTGTGATTTGGCTTTGCAACAGTGATGTAATAGGGGTGGGACTTCAGTATTGCCTTTACTCTAGGGCTTTCAAATGATTTATCGCGATTAATAGTATCCAGAAAAAAATGTGTTTACATAATATATGTCTGAGTTCTGTCCATATTATTTTTGTACTATAAACACATACACGTACATACATACATATATTTAATACAAATATAAAAATGATTGTATATGTTTTCAAATATTGGTAAATATAAATATACACATCTACATATTTCATAAATATATATATATATACATGTTTTTGTGTTGATGAATAGAAAATTAATATGCATAGTACACATATATTATGTAAATACAAACTTTTATTCTGGATTCGATTAATCGTTTGACAGCGCTACTTTTTCTCGTTATCTTACATTTTTGTGCAATTCACAACAAACAAATTTATGCAAAGTACCCACCTAGTGAAATAGTTACGAATTCCCGTTGGATCAGATTAGATATTTTTCTCACAAATTAAGCAGCTATAGACTTATCCGTAACAAAAAATCGATATGCTTTCTACTATTACCGTTAACATAAAATGATGAAAATGACTGTGTTATCTGGCTCAAAATAATCAAAGGTGCTTCTACGAGTAATGCTCATGTGTGACAGAGTGACTAGACCTACAATTAAAAGAAAGATGTTTCAGACCTCCGGCTAGGTTTCTAGTAGCCCTGCCGATTACACAGTCTACCGGCCAAAGAATTCTCTTCCTCCCATATGCATCAACAAAACAAAGAAAAATATCCGCCTTCATCATATTTATTCCAGCTGTAAGAAAGCATTATTGCAAAGGTGACGAAACCGAGAAAAAATATCAAAGCAGACAAAAGATGCCATCTATCATTCCAAACGCTAGTTTCAGTTCCAATCAAAGAGACCCATTCATTATGTTTCTGCTCTGCCGTGCCGCGAGCAGGAAATAAACCTTTATGAAAAGATGCACATATCTGCCTCTTAATCGTGCATTATCGATGCAAGTGCTTGATGAATTTTAATAGGATCACAGCTGCCTGATCATCGCCTGTAAATAATACATGAGACTTGTTGTGACAACAGTATGCATTTTTTATTGCCATGTCTGGGATCACACAAGCTTTATGCTTGGCAAATATATCAAAAAAGTCCCCAGATTAATTAATCATTATGTAAATAAATAACTGAACAGTAAATAAGATAGAGAAGAGAAACCTGTCATTTTAACTTATGACTCAAGAGATAATCAATTATTAAATATAATGATTAAATATCAATATATTTTCATGCCCTGGCATGGGGAGTCATGAATAATTGGAACAGCATGTGTAGCCTTAAAAATAGACTACAGTAGATTAACTTGGTAGATACATGTAGCAAATAAACTCATGACTCGGCTTGCACTACCCAGTCTTCCGTCCAATCAAATTCTCTCTAGAATGGGAATGCCACCTAATGCCACCTGCAACCAAGTAGCAATCATGGCTAATAAATAAACGTATAAATAAATAAACAACATAACATCCTGTTCAACAGGAAATACATAAATATTATATTTAATTAGTGAATTTGATTCAATGAAAACATTAAATGTTTAGCATTGTGAAAAGGCAAAAGCTGAAGGAACATTCTGCATTTTGCTGAAGGCCTAGAGAATATTACATCCTCCTGTTCTCTGTTCACAGCTCCAGACTGAGCGCATATGCTCTGTGCTCTTAAGATCCGCAAGATTGTGGGGCAGATTCCATCGAGTCCATTGTTAGCACGATTGCAAAAATAAGCGTTTTCAGCGTTAGCTACACCCGAAAGGACCGATCTCCATTAGGAATTGAGGTCAGCTGCACCACACTAAACATAGTTGTGTAATGCGGAGAACGATGCTGAATCAGTGGAGTGTGGTTCTTGGTTTGTTTTAATTCCAATAAAACTGAATGTTTCATCTAATGACGACATGGTCTGAGACATAAGGGAAGACCCACACACCTGACACTGTAAACCAAACCCAGACTTTTATATGATAATTAGGAGTAACATCAAAGTCTTGTTAAATACCACTTGAATAATTTTACCATTAGGTGAGGACACAGACACAAAAAAGACTTCATTAATATCTAAAGTGCTTCTTCAAGATATGAACCCAAACAAAATAGTATGTTCGCTGTTTTGCTTTTGAAGTCTTCTGTTTCTCAATAAAAAACATTTAACTTTATCTGCTGATGTCGAAATTTGGATAGTGTTACTTTATTATCCCTGTTTGGATACAAGTTTAGTTATTATTGTACATACAGCTGTGGAAAATATTAAGAGACCTTTCCAAATGTTAATTTAATCATTATTTCTAGATGCATTGTGGTCATTCCTGTCTAGTGTTTGTTTAATTTCAACTAAATCAAACCTAAGGAATGACATAAAGTCATCCAACAGAACACAAAGGAAGATATTTTGACAACTGTTGTTGACCGAACAGCGATGGCAGCCATTCACTTGCATTGGTTTTGTGTCCATACAAAAGAAATCAATGGATGCCACCGCTGTTCGGTTTTCAACATTCTTCAAAATATCTTCTTTTGTGTTCTGCAGAAGAAAGAAAGTCATACCGGTTTGAAATGACAGGATGACAGAAATGACAGTAAATGATTACAGAATGATCATTTTTTGGACAAACTATCCCTTTAAATAAAATTGAACATGAACTTGTTTTCTTTGCAGTATTTGATGTCTAAAAAAATACTTTTCTGCCATTTTGACCTGTATCTCCAGTTTTCACTTTCTGCAAATAAATGCAAATAGAAGGTATCTATTTTTTGAAATTTGTGGAAAATATTGTAAGTAGTTCACAGAATGAAACAAAATTATAATTTTACCTAAACACTATAAATACTAAATTCAGAAATGGTCCCTTATTTTTTTCCACAGCTGTAATTTTCTAAAACATTTCTGTAACTTCGATGATCTTCTCGTCCAACTCTCTTGCCTCACTTAAAACACCCCCGGCCTGAATTACGTGGATGGCCTCTGTTTGCAGAGAGCTGTGAGCTTTCTAGACTGAAGTGGAGGTGGCAGCCGCTCAACTGCTTGTGCGTGACTGATGTGACCTGACTGAAGGAGCCAGGAAGTCATGATTTGGGTTTTCGCAGCACATTTCTGAAGGAGCGGGCGCTCTTGAAGTCACTCGCACAAATAAACATTTACTCATGCCCGTAATGCCGCGTCCACCGATGAAGGATGCGTTTTTGTAAAGAATCCTGACAGTTCTCAGTTGACTCAACCTCTAGAATCGTCTTACAGTGTGTGCTTTCATGATACGCAAAGATGTGAGATGATAACCCGAGGAATGGAGGACAAAAGATGATGTCTTGTTGCACTGTGTAGTAAATCAAAATAGCTACACTGAAGAACTTTGCTGTAATTTCGCAGCAGGTTTGCCAGTAACTTACTGTAGATTGAATTGCAATTTTGTTTTAAGCATAAACTTACCTAGTTCATATATTTTCTTTCATAAAATAACAACTACATTGGGTCACTTTTCTTGTTATGTTAATGTATCGTAATTTGAAAAGTTTTCAATATTTTAACTGAAAACAAGAGAAAAATGCTTAGGCAGAATGTCATTTTTTGCAGTGTTGCTGTGCTAATGCCAGTCTCTTCTTGCTGCTTTTTGAATCTCAAAAGTGTTTTAATTTTGATTAAAGTCATTGAAAACAGTACTAATCGGAAAACTATATTAAGTAGTAGTTAAATCTACAGTAAGTTACTGCCAAACCCGCTGCGAAAACTACAGCAAAGTTTTACATCGTAGAAGCCATTTTTATCTGCTCTCTATCAACACATATGATTTGTCCTTGCTAACCTGTTTCTCGTGCACAAATTGTGTCATTAGTGCTGCCTGCTCACGCAAAACATCAATGTATGTCGTTTAAACCAGCCTGAGATGGTTCACATTATTTGCAAGCAGCACTTGCAACACATAAAAATCATGTTGTTATTAATACGCTGCTGTACTATTCAATATAAAGGGTTCAATGAAACAGAGGTAAACTGCTTAAACACAACAAAATAAATGCTTTTTCATAGTGACTGCTTTGAGAAATTTCATTTACAGACATAATGCAAGGCAGACAGCACTAAGCATAACTCCTAAGTCTCCTAAGCTTAAGCCCAGCAGCCTAACGCATAATCAGTTGTTTTGTTGTTAAGAATGAGTGGCAGAGTATTCCTGCAGGCCTGAAGTTATTCCCACAAGAACCGAGGGATCGGCGTATGGGTGGTTGTGTAGATATTGTGCCGTGTTTGTTAGCAGGAGCCGTGGGGACATCATAACGTGTGACTGGTGTCCAGCTGAGAGGGAAACGATGTTTACTGGTACACATATAGCAGCGTAAGACAGGAGCTCATTCAAGGTTTATACAAATTTGAACCTTACTAACGTGGCAGTAAAGATGCAGATAAACTCTTTTTATTCGCGCTCTATACACCACTAGCTGACTTGAGAAATCCATTTTAGATAAATTTGATATGGAGGAGCTGCCTGCTGATACTTTATGAATCCAAATCAACTATTTCAAATTATTAAACTGAAGTCAATTCTGCATTAGTTTCACACAGTATTAGAGATGAAAGTAGGTCGAAAGCAATAACCAATACCTATTTATATGTGAAGGCTGATAAGCAACGTTAATACAACGTATATAGATGCTTTTTCGTTTGAATCAGTTTGATCACTTATTCAGAGTGAAATCAGGCGTGACAAGCAATATAATATAACGTAAACAGATAAAAACTAAAATTCGGTCATCATTTACTCACCCTCGAGTTGCTCCAAATCTGTATAAATGTCTTTCTTCTGATGAACACAGAGAAATATATTTGGGAGAATCCTTGTAACCAAAACAGTTTCTGACCACCATCGACTAACAAAGTCAAAAGTGCCCCAGAACTGTTTGCTTTCCTACATTCTTCAAAATATCTTCTTTTGTGTTCAACAGAACAAGCAATTTTTCTTTTCTTTTCATTTTTCTTTTCATTTATGAGTGAACCGTTCTTTTAATATAGTGAAACCTAAAATGTTTATCAACTTGCTTTGTATTATAACTAAAAGATCATCACATGATCTAAAACTATTCATAGATACAACAGAATAGTGTTTTTTGAACTTTACTATATAAATACAATAGTGAGTACACTTCAGTCATTTTTCATCTGTACAGCAGCTACTCTACTACATTTGTTCCTCATAGCGCAGGGTGATTTTCCACACTCTCTGAATGTATGAGACTTTAATTAATCTGTTCACAGCATGTCCAGATGTTAAGTACAGGGGCTATGATGAAATACTCTGCGAATGATGTCTTAATAAAACCCCATAATACATGGTACCAAATCGCTTCTCATTTATTCACTGTTCATACTGTATTTATAATGTCTTACATGTTAACGCTTACAGAGAGATATCGCTATTTAAAAGGAGAGGTTCATACAATTTAAAAGAGGTACATGAAATAATTCATCTCAAAACACTTCTGTAGATCTTAATGGAATTCAGAGTTCTGTGAAAAATCTTTAACTAGTGCGAAAAGTCATCAAGTATTCGGAGAAGTCACAACAAAGAAATACTTGAGGGACTTTTATTACCACGTAATCCCCAAACATTATTATTGAGTATGAATTTGGTATAAATATGTTCTTAGGAGGTCTGTAAACAAAATTCACATTTAGAAGATAAAAGCATTCACACCTGACAGTCTTTACGAATCAACGATTCTTAAAACTTCATTCTGCTTCCCATCAGAGCCATTGAGAGGGAGTCGCGTCATCACCGTTGACTCCAATGGAACAGTTTTTTCACAGCAATGGCGGTTCATGGAGGCTCTCAATAGTTCTCTGGACGTTTCTAGTTACGCATGGAGCTGCGACTAAACAGACCAACTGAGGTAAACTTCTAACCAATTTAAATACGAAAGCCATTTAATGAATACAAATAATGAAACAAATAAAGCATTTAAAGAGAAAACATAACTTCCTGGAACTATCTGAAGGCCCCATGAATCATGTGACACGGGCTCTCAATAGTTCCTGGAAGTTTCTAGTTACGCATGTAGCTGTGACTAAACAGACCAACTGAGGTAAACTTTTAACCCATTTAGAGACGAAAGCCATTTAATGAATACATTTTTTTAAGAAATTAAGCATTTAAAGAGAAAACATAACTTCCTGGAACTACCTGAAGGCTTAAAATCACATGAAGCTCCAGCGTTTTGGACTTCTGTTGGCAGCTCTCTCTCAATGGCTCCCCTTCCCATTAGGTTCCAGGCTGTGAGGTAAACTAATTACTATTGGCTATTTAAAAAAGGGGGAGTGGCCAATAAAGATGTCCCGTCTACACTCCCTTCTTCAGGGAAGCAGTGCATTTCAAGACACCTTCTTGAATAATCTTTTTTATATATTGAAAATTAACCTGTTATATAAAAATATCGAAATATCTAAGTAGATGAAATGATCATTTTAAAGAAATCTTTTTATTCCGAAAAATAGAGCAGAGCTTATTCATCTCACTTTAAATCCGTTAGCTCTCAAATTGCTAA